>NW_014570110.1:29087-42277 GCF_001313835.1 Polistes canadensis
TTAGGTTCTTTCTTTAAAATAGAAAGATATTTGTTAATATTAGTACATTCGTTTAAAGAGAAAGAGATATAATGTGTTGAATAACTTAATTCAAATGGAACAGGATTTAATAAGTCGAGTACTTTTATTTAAAAAAAAGAGATTTGATAAATTGTTTACCTTCTTTTAAAGGAAAAGAGATTTCATAATTGTAGTACTTTCGTTTAAATGAAAAAAGTCTATATAAGTTAGGTACTTTTTTTGAAATAGAGAGAGATTTAATTGTTTAAGTACTTTTTTTAAATAGAAAAAGATTTATTTAGTTTTGTATTTTGATACTAAGTTAAAAAGAGAATAAATCAGTTAAGTACTGCCATTTAAATAAAAATACGTTTAATAGGTTTAATACTTTTTTTCAAATTAAAAAAGATCTAATGACTTAGGTACGTATATTTAAATGGAAAAAGATTTAATAAGTAAAGTACATTCATTTTAATGCATAGAGATTTTATAAGTTGCCTACTTTCGTTCAAATAAGTAGAGTATAAATGAGTTGAGTACTTTCATTCAAATAGAAAGAGATTCGATAAGATTAGTACTTTTACTCATATAAAAAGAGATTTGATAGGTTAAGTGCTTTTGTTAAATAGTAAGAGATTTAATGAATTGGGTACTTTTATTCAAGTAGAAAGAGATTTTATGTGCTTAGTAATTTTATTCAAAGAGAAAAAGATTTAATGAGTCCTGTACTTTCTTTTTATTAGAAAAAGATTTGATAATTTAGGTACTTTTAATCAAATTGAAAGAAGTTTTATAAGATTGGTACTTTCACTTACATATTAAGAGACATAAAGGTTAGGCGCTTTTATTTAATTAGTTAGAGATTGAAATAAGTTGGTATCTTTATTCAAATAGAAAGAGATTTAACGTATTAAGTACTTTCATTCAATTACAAGGAGATTTAGTGAATTGAGTACTATTATTAAAAGAGAAAGAAATTTTTATAAGTCTAGTACTTTCAATTAAACTAAAAAAGATTTGTTATGTTAGGTACTATCATTAGAATGAAAACAGGTTTATTAAGCCAAGTTCTTTCGTTCTAATGGAAAGAGATTAAATGAGTTGAGTACTTTTACTCAAATGAAAAGAGAATTGATAAGTTAGGTATTTCTATTAAAATGAAAAGGGATTTGATTATTCGAAGATTTTAACTTTAATGGAAAGAGATTCGATGAGTTGAGTACTTTAACCTAAATGGTAAGAGATTTGATGGCTTTATAACTTTTATTCAATAAAAAAAGGATTTGATAAGTTGAATACTTTCATTTAAATAGAAAGATATTTGATAGGTAGAGTTTTTCTATTTAAATAGAAAGAGATTTTATGAGTAAAGCACTTTAATTTAAATTTAAATAGACTTGATATGTTAGCTACTTTTATTTAAATAAAAAGATATTTGATAAGTTAAGTACTTTTATTCAAATGGTAAGAGATTTGATGTGTGTAGTACTTTTATTTTAATGAAAAAAATTTGATAACTTAAGTACTTTTATTAAAACTAAAAAGGATATAATTATTTGAGTTCTTTCATTTCAATAGAAAGAGATTTGATGCGTTGTTTACTTTTATTCCAATAGGAAATGATTTGATGCGTTGAGTACTTTTATTCAAATGTAAAGAGATTTGATGAGTTTAGTACTTTTAATAAATTTAAAAAATATTTGATTACTTAAGTACTCTTATTCAAATAGAAAGAAATTTGATAATTAGAGTACTTTTATTTAAATAGAAAGAGATTTGATAAGTGAAGTACTTTGCTTCAAATGGAAAGAGATTTAATTTGTTAAGTACATTCATTTAAACAATAATAGATTTAATAAGTTTGGAACTTTATTTAAATGAAATAAGATTTGATGAGTAAAGTACTTTTATTCAAATAAAAAGAAATTTAATTAGATAGATACTTTCATTTTATTGAAAAGAGATTTGAATCAGTGAGTACTTTCAGTAAAATGGAGAGACTTTTGAAGCGATAAGTACTTTCATTTAAATAAGAAAAGATTGGATAAGTTAAGTTTTTTAATTAATATAGAAATTTATCTAATTAGTTAAGTACTTTTATTAAAATGAAAAGAGATTTGATGAGTAGAGTATTTTTATTTAAGTGGAAATAGTTTTGATGAGCGAAGTATTTTTATCCAAATTGAGATAGATTCATTTAATTTAGTACTTTTATTCAAATGCCAAGCATTTTGATGAACCGAGTACTTTTATTCAAATAAAAGAAAATTCATATGTAAACTACTTTCAAACTAATTGAAAAAGATTTAATAAGTCGTGTACTTTTATTTAAATGAAAAGAGATTTATTAAGATGAGTACTTTAATTAAAATGGAAAGGGATTTAATATGTTTACTACTTTTCTACGTGCGACCGATGCCTTAATCGGTACTCTAGTAGATTGTAGTGACTCGAAAAATCTCCGTACGGTTGATATATGATTAATGGGAAGGACGATAAGAAAATAAAACACAATAACAAATATATTTGATCCTAGTCAGTACTACGAAGTACGCTTTATTTAGCTCGTCAGGGAAAAGCCTTTCAGCATAAAAACTCTGGTTGAAACGTTAACAAAGAATCTGTACAAATCAGGATTATATTTGCAACGTGCAGGACCGCCTTTGTTCCTTTGTCGCTGGCCGAACTTAAATGATGTAGTATTGCGCAATAAAAATAGCTCTCTTTGATGTAGTTCTCGCAAGTCTCAGCTTTTCTACGTTAGATGAATCTCGAGCGATAAATCACGCGTGATGAATAACAAGTAATGATAGGCGCAAGAACGCGCTGGGCTTTATACAAAAAAGCGATGCCATGCTGGACCAAACACCGATAAGCCCAATGAAAACACTGCTGCCGATACGTGTGAATGGCGTAATAAATGTAGTGGGAAACAGCGAGCTAGAAGAAAAAAGAGCACTTGCAAACATCTTGTCTCTACCGTGGTTAAAACCAATAAAAAACGATACTGCTTTGTCGCACGTGTTTTACGCGTTGCTAGGGCTGTACACGCCCCAGCGCTTCACCCTACTCGCTCGTTGCGTAGGATACGCAACATACCCCTTCCCTTGAACAGGCATTGCTCAAAATTTAAAAAAAATGCACACACTTAAATACAAATTATAATCTATATACATACTGCTAACCGCATATTACAATACATATTCAGAATTTAACGCAACTAAATTACAAAAAAAAAAATTTTTTTTTTTTTTAAACGCTTGGCAAAGGTGAAAGACGTTTAATACTGTGCTTTACAAGACCGTTGGCAGTTTTTACTCTCCCCACGCGTGCTATACTGTCGGCTCCATTATGTACTTCCGAGACACGTCCTTATAGCTCTTTAATTAGGGTGGAATTATCTTCTTGCAGGATGAATAGCGTACCCAGGCTTATTTCGTATACTGTGCCTCTGTGCAATTTTTTACGGACCATCTGCTCGTTCAAATATTCTTTATTCCATCGGTTCCTAAAATGCTGTCTCCTCTTCTGTACGTGCTGTCATTGCGAAAGACGCCCGGATAGTATATCCCTGTAATCGTCCTCTGGCAAACTCGTAAACGAATTTTTATTTAAAAATGTCCAGGTGTAAGAGCGCGCAAATCATTCGGGTCATTATAATTCGAACTATATGATATTTAAACGATTTTACGGCCGCTTCTTATAGACCTCTAAAAGGGGGTAACGTGGTGGAATGAAATGCTACTAGATCCCTTCATTTAACAAACTTCGCGAGTCGCGTGATTCTAGTTCGTTCGCCGCACCTACGAAATTAGTCGCGTTGTCGAAATATATATCCGAAAATTTTCCACGGCGTGCCATAAATCTACGCAAAGCTGCTAAATATGCTTCAGTCGTTAGATCATTCACGAGTTCTAAATGATCGGCCTTTATGCTAAAGCAGACGAATACCGCCACATATATTTTAGCGCAACCCCGGTTCCGATGTGGCTTTTCCTTGATGAATAACGGTCTGCAGAAGTCCACGTAAGTGTGGAGAAACAGACGATTTGGTAGAAGACGACTGGCAGATAGATCACTCATCGAATATTGCGGCGTTGCGGGTTTTAAACGTCGACAAGTAATGCATTTATATATTACGCGTTTAACGCTGCTTCACCCGTTTATTGGCCAAAACGATTAGCGAAGTGCGTTTAAAGTAACTTGCGTACAACCGTGCCCTATTTGATAGTGCTTTTCGCGTATTATCGCGTTTGTAAATGTATGGACTTTCGGTAATAAGTCGGGATGCCTTTGCTCGTATGGCAAGTTGCTCCTTGCCAATCTACCTCCAACTCTTAATATTCCTAAATTGTCTACAAACGGGCTAAGCACGGAGAATGATTCGCAAACCTCTTTTCTGGACTAGATCAATTTGATGATCTCAGGAAATGCTTCTTTCTGTATCAATCTAATCGAGATTACTTTCGCGCCTTTCTATTCGTTTACTGTTAACTCGCTTATTATTCTTTTCTCTTTTAAATTGCGCGAGTTACGTGCGAATCTAGCCCAATACGCGATAAGGCGCTTTAATTTGACGAATGAGGGGTACCGCCTAAATAGTTCGAATGGAGTAGCTACCTTTGCGTGAGCTACAATCTTTTTCTTTTTTGGGATCTCAATTAGTACTAATCTACTATGCAGTTAACTTAATTCCGGCTTGATAAGCCATGCGGGACCAAACTTCTAAAGCTTACTTTCACGGAGTTCGGCAGGTGTAACGCCGCGAGAAATTAAATCTGCAGGGTTATGCTTTGACGATACATGACGCCACAGCTCGCGAGCTTTGCTCTCTTGAATTTTAGCTACGCGATGCTCTACGTAGGTTTTTAAAGTTTGAGGCGCAGTGTGGAACCAATGCAAAAGTACCGTGGAATCTGCCTAAAATACTGTACGGCAGAAAATCATTTCTACGCAAAGCGTTTTTAGTGCCCTTAAAGAGCAGCGAAAGTATTAAAGCGCCGCAAACTTCAAGGCGCGGAACTGATTGCATTTTAAGCGGAGCTACCTTGGATTTAGCGCAGACTAATCGTAACGTGCGATTTTTTCCCAACGTTCTTTATATTCGGATAAGAATTTAATGTATTCATTTCTAATTTCCGGCTTGCGCGATAATGATCGCTCTAAGGCGTGAATTCTTCGTAACGCGCTCGTATACGAATCTCCTAACTGATTTTCTTTCTTAAATGGCAGTCTCACTATATATCTGCCAGTATCATCCCGTCGCGTGTTGTTTTTATAATGTGGTTCGCACAAATTTTCCTCGTGCGACCTAATACTACTCTCTGCTACTTCTTCAATCTTCCAAAATTTTTCCCATTGTGAGTCTAAATCTACCGTAGCCGTGTGGCAATTAACGCTTTGAGGAGTACGCGTGGCTCCTGTGCTTATAACAAGCAATCCTCGTACAGTTCCTTGTGCCATTAAATTTTCATTTAACCTTATGCTCTGTCCTGCGCGACATAGTGAAGCAAAAATCTCGACACGGACAATCGCGTCGATATTCGCTGGCTCACAAAACTTGGGATCTGCCAATTGGATCCCTACCGGTATAGTCAATTCTTCTCGCGGAATTCGTTGCGAAGGCAACCTATTCGTTACAGTGAGTAATAATAAAAGTTGTATTTCTACCAAATAATTTTCTGTTCGCGATTTTAACGTTGCTAAGATTGCTTGTTTGACTCTAGTTTCCGTTTGGTTTTCGCCAGAAATGGGTACGTTCGCCTCCCGTTTGGCTATTCGCAGAAGATTCGCGAACCGGATTGTTAAAAAATGTGCTTCGAAACCCGAATCAAGGAGCTCACGACACTCGTGCGGCCTGCTGTCACGATCCAGCAAGTGCACCACTGCAGTAAGTAACAGCGAGGGTGTTTGCAAGTGATGGAGCTCTACATGTGCATTCTGCACCGCCGATGCCTTCCGAACGACAAAACTCGTGATGCCCGTTGTTGCACATTCTGTAACAGCCTCGTTCACATGTAACAACTCCTGATGCCTGTTCTTGCACTTTCTGCAGCAGTCATTCTTAATACATGTGTAGACGCGGTGACCAGCTTGTAAACAATTACAACACAAATTGGCGTTAACCACGATTCTTCTGCGTTTCTCGGGCTCCGCTCTCAGTAGCTGCTCACACTCCGATGATTTATTCCTCTCGCGACATATGCTACACGAAATAGTCGCGCTTGTGGAATACGCTTGAAATTGTCCTTGATGGAAACTTCGCGGCCAATTTCGCAGGGAATTAAAACGCCGCTCGTTACGCATCAAGTGCCTTGAACGAAAATTCCTCTCGGGTCCTAACAACGCGTTCCTTCTGCTATTGTTAATCCTTTTAGAATGTCTTGCTGGCTTGGAGCTTACTAGCGCATTTCCTAGATCGCACATCACAAATTCGTTTACCGTTAGAAAAGCATCTCAGGAGTACCGTTGTTCCAATTGAAGACGATCGACAAACACTTTTTTAGTCGCTACTAATGCCCTATAATTAGCATTCAGCGTATCAGACGCGGCAATTAAAGACGAGCGAAATTCACTGTCATTCGGGGGACCCACTAAAATAGCTCAAACGTGCTTATTTATGAATAATAACTGATTGTCATAGCACTCGACTTAGGTCTTCCACGCAATAGAATAATTATCCGCGGTAATTTCCAGAACTCTTATTTTCTCCGCGGCATGTCTCGATAAGCATGATTTTAAATATGCAAACTTTTGTATATCTCAAAGCGCGGGATTATTTCCTATAACTAATTAAAAAGTGTAAAAAAATAAAGATTATGTAATTTATGATTTTTAAATATGAGAAATGTATAACAATAGAAAGAAAACATATTGAATATCTATGATTTGAAAGTATTAGGTCGACAGGTTAAAAAGTCAGATTACTTATACAATTTTATTACTTAAAGACGCTTATTACCTCTTTCTTCTCTTTAAAGTAATCCCCATCAGATATTATACACTTGTGCCAACGGTTTTTTCAATTCTCGAAGCACTTCAAAAAATCATTTTTAGTGATCTTTTTTAGCCCTTCCTTCGATGCTGTATTTATCTTCTCAATCGTAGCGTAGCGTCGTCCTTTCATGGGTTTTTTTTAGTTTTGGAAACAAGAAAAAGTCATAGCGGGTCAAATCTGGGGAATACGGTGGTTGCAGCTTCATTATTGTTTTGTTTTGGGCTGAAAATTCGCGCACAAGCAACGATGTGTGTTAGTAGCAGTGTTATCATGTTGCAAAAACCGAAAAATAGGCAAAAATCGAAGACGAGCCGAAACACGATCAAGAAAAATAACTGTCAAAAATTAACTGAACATTCAAAATAGGCGGACTTGTCAGCTTAAGTGAGAAACATGAGTACCAAAATAACGCCACAAAAAAATTAAAAATCGAATATGTGTAACCCGCGGGAATTCAAAATTCGCGATACTTTTTGAACAGACTTCGTATTTTGCTTTTAGCGTTTTCGTTTTAGAAACAAGAAAAACAAAGAAAACCCAATAAACATAATTTACACTAAGAAAAATACGAAATAGAAAAAGGAAGAAAAAATGTTTCCCTGTCAAGGAAAGTAAATACTTACAAGTAAAATACTATAGTATGGTCTACATAAAAGATTCGAGAACAACGAAAATAAGATTATACTATACAGAAGCATATTTATAACGTATGTACCAAATTGTGTAGCTTTAAGATGACTCTATGTAGATGCGATGACGAATTGTAGCTTTCTTTATTAAATGTGAAGAAAATTCCGATTTTTGATTTAAACGTCAGAATGATGGTTTACGAATGATCGTTAGGCCCTTTAATTTATTATAAGAATTAAAGGGAAATCGGAGCGTTCTAATCAGGTATTAAAGAATTGTTCAAAATTAAAAGTACTTTTGCTGGGCTCATGCACACACACATAAACACACGTGGGAGGACCGGCTGATCAAGCGAGGCAGAAGGAGAATACGATGAAAGGAGACGAGCTCCTTTCGTTTGAGTTTTGAGCTTCCTATAAAAAATAGGTGAATCACAAAACGGGCAGGGGGTATATCGGTATCGGACACTACGGTAGCTATCGCTACATATTCTCTTCGTTTTTCACATTATTTCGCATAACTCGTATTTAGTATAAAGTAATTACTTTTGTTTTCAATCAGTCAATCAATCATACAAAAAAAGCATAAGAATCTTATTGTCCAATTTATTACTAGATTCTGTCTTAACTTGCTTTTAATTCGTGTTTATTATTATTTAAATAAAGTATCTTGAAAAAATACTGTTACCTCGCACTGCTATCTTATACAGGTAAAATGCGAAAAAGGTCCTGATAAGGCAAACATATAAAGAACGTGCATTCCTTCAAAATACAAATATTATTCTACAAAATAATAAAAATGTTTTATAACGAATCGGAGGTGTATTTTGTACTTTGTCGGTTTCTCCTTTGGCATTCGACAGAAGTTTAGTTTTATGAACATTTCACTTCTACCGCGTGTGAACTGCACGTATGTATATTTTTCTCCACATAAATTTAAAAATGGATGCTTTTATCATCGCTTCATAGTTGACTTACCTTTCTACGATCTAATAATCACATTATAAGCTATTACAACAGCAGTTAAAAAGAATAAGCAAGACATAAATCTGTTAAAAGGTAAAAATAATAATCTTGCTTCTGTGAGAAACAAATATTATTATTCTCTCGAAAAATATTTATTTAAAGCATTAGAATACTTTTTCTCTACGCATAGATGATCAATCTTTTTACTGGAAGAGAGAGCGCATTATTTTCCTTAACGATGAGAAGAAGCTGATGATACTGAAATCATGAAAGATTTTGGTAGAAACCGTCTTCTTTTTATTCACACTAAGAAGAAACTATGTGCATTAATATTCTATCAACAGAATTGAAAAATGAATGCATCTTAGTTATTTATAAATTATTTTCTACAATAATTCTTATTAAACTATAATCTTCTGCAGCATTTTGACCAGCTTTAGTATACATTTAAATTTTTGTTTCAGTTTTTGAGATTTCTAAAATTAATGCAGAGAAGTGTAATGCTTATTACTATTGTTATAAAAATGTATCTGAAAGAAAATATCCATCACAAATAAACGTGGAAAGTTGTAAGGCCTATGGGCTCCCAAAAAGATTGTTTTGTTACACTAGAAAAGTATAACTTCTTACGTGCGTACATAAGTACACACACCAGTTATTTAGGTATACTTTTTCATAATTTCTGTTATTATTATTATTATAATTATTACAAGAAGATATTAATTTCTCAGTGTGAACTGAATTATCGTTTACGGTTCAGAGTAAAGTAGTCGTGGTGCAAAATAACATTAAATGTTCTTTTCTAACATTTTGGTGTCGTCGATCTGCATGAATTTTTTAACAGTCCTGTATGTATTTAAAATGACAGCTTTTTAAATCATAATATATAAATATGGTGATAAGTTTTTAATAGCTTGAGACTGTGGTATAAATGTTTGAGGATTACGCTAGTGGCGGACTAAACCATAAATTCATCTTCCATATTCAAGTTACTTCTTTCGTAAGTTATGTATATTTGGCAACTTTTTCCGTAATTGTTTTCCAATGTCGTGTGTATTCGGTATAGCTACATCAACAATATATGTGACTTTATTTTCTTTGTCTTATATTGTAATATCAAGTTGATTGTAGTGAATGATTTTTTTTGTTAATATKGCACGATCATAATATAATTTAYAARAGTTGTTTYCCAAGACGGGATTTGATTTATACTTAAATAATAGGGTTAATAATATAGATAATTAAACATAATAATGTTATATACCTGGTTTTGTCTGTGAGCGTAATCGGTTTGTGTGAGGTTTAAACAGGCGCCTATTACGTGTGGTATAGTTTCCGTTTGTCTATAGCATTTACGACATTTATCATCTTGGACGGTCAGATGATCTTTTATATTATAGTTTCTGTAATTTTTCGTATTCACCACTTGATCTTGGATTGCAAACTCCCATCATTGCTTGATATAACACTACGCAATTGCTATGTTAACCATAATTGTTGCGTTTGCCGTTATGGTGTTTTTATGTAAGGAATTATTCTAATTTATAATATTAAACTGTTTGTAAATTTTTTAAGCGACCAAGAAAATCCAAATAAATTGTTAATTATATTCATTTAAATAATTGACCAGAAGTGCATTGCAATCTTTTTGTATTTATAATTTTTGATAGCATATGATTAAATTGAGTAAATAAACAGTTTTAAAAATGTGTATATATATATATATCTAGGTCTATTTTAGTATAAAAGCAAAATTATATTACTAGAAAATTAATAAAACGAGCCTTACAATAGTCGCATATGATGTTTAACATCTGACATGTTATCGTTGTTAATTTGTAATAGTAACTTAAATCCTCAAAAAAATAAATCGGGTATGATTGGAAAAAATTTTTTATCGAATAATTATATCTTTTTAATGAAAATTTTATTTAATTAACACAAGGAATAATGAAATTGTTTATTAATAATAATTATTCTTGTTCAATTTGGGGAAGAGCGAAGACATTAGACTTATGATGACTAAAATATGACACATGTTATTGTGATTTCAAAGCATTTGAAAACCGTTAAAAAACAGCGTCAATAACAGTACCACTGTTAGTTTTCGAAACATTTCGATATGTGTTCATTTCGTGCTTGCGTTCTTCATTCAAAAAAGCTATGAGCGGCTCAGCTTCTGGCAAACTAAAGTTTACGTTAAAATAAACACTCAAAATCATGGGAATCGAGTGATAGTTTTTTTTTTTTAAAAGAGCAGAACCACCTTCGGTATCTGGTAAAAGAACAAAATCCAGGAAATCTTTAATTTTTTGAACCGTTCGATTCGGAAAAATGTATCAACCACCGAAATCACTGTATGGACATCCTCAAATTAGCATTTTGCCGCACATATTTTCCCAACATCTTATCTACCAATACCCAATCTACTTGTTTGACAATAAGTAATGTCCATATGAGGAGTCACCACATGTGAGTAGTTCTGTTTGCGATAGATCGCTAAATCAGCTGCTCTTTATCCCGGTCGTTTAAATTGTACGTCAATTGTGTGTCATTATCTAACCACGTCTCTGTTAATATAAATAACGTACAATTTTGTAAAATAACCTCGTCGAAATCTGTTTGGTGAGCTCTAAAACTTTGACAATTGAGCGCGAAGATCGCAAGTTTATCTTGAATAAAAACTAAAATTAAAAATATTATATTGACAAAGTGACAGGAATTAAACTTCAATATATGAAAAAGATACGCACTAAAACATTTATTCGAATAACTCCATAATGCTTACTCGCATTTTTTTAAAAATGATGAACTTTGTCGGATTCTTGACAGTAAATATAATTAATAATATAGTTAGCACATATAAATATAACCTCAGATTTAAAGATAAAGATAACCCAACACTATATAACTATAGGTAAGTGCACAGTAGATGCATTCTCCTTTTTTATTTTCCTTTCTCTTTTTCGTAACACACACGTCCACCCTATCTTGACCAACAGTATGACGTGGTACTAACCCCACGCAAAATGGGTTAGCACCATCTCACAGCCATCTCTCTGCCAATGTTCGCGTTTCCACGGTTTTCTGTAACACATTTCCGTCCCTTTTTACAAAATTACTCCCACAAAAAATATCCAGCAAACAAGAGGAAAGATGTTACAAATAAAAAATACAAAAAAAATTTCCTAATTCGGAAAAAAAATAACAATAAATTTTGGGTAATCAGGCGAAGCTCGGAAATTAGAGTTCAGTACAAACCTAAGGTTAAAAGAAAAAAAACAGACAAAATATCATAATTAAAAAATTGTAATATTTTTTCTGAAAAAATAATTTTCCTAAAGCATTTAACTTTAAATATTATTTTTAGTTGTTTTCCCAAAACTACCTCTAAGAAGAAAAAATTTAAAAAACAAACGTCTCGATAAATCAATTTTTGAGAAAGTTAAGGCTATTTGAAAAAAAGTAATTGCTCCGAAAAACCATAAGTTTTGTAGAGTAGGGTAAAAAAAAATTTTTTTTAATTCAGAAACGAGATCTTATATTTCTAGTTTTTTCTAGTCTATTCGGTTGTCTTGGATAGGTTGGTTGACCAAATTCATTGCCCTGAATGCCACTTTAAATCTATCGGCGTGAGATCGAATCCAGTCGGTCTCGAAATTTTTTAAAGTTCCGTCCTTCCTAGTTGGTTTAGTTGCCTATATCCTAAAGATACACGACTTTCAGAAATGCAAAGGGATGTGCGAAAAATCGCAGTGGTCGCCTTATCTGTTAAAAAACTGCGCAAAAGAACAAAAAAAAGGGATAGCACTAACGTACTCTTAAAATAAAACATGAAAATGTAATAAAAATGTATTTTTAGAAGTTATAGTTATTGTGTGCTTGAATTGAAAGCGATATCATTGTAACGGTAAAAAACCATTTAGCTTTGCATGATCAATGACGAAATTTACCATATTCTTTTTTTGTTTACTTATATTTCTAATAAAATAAATCCAACATATTGTAAAGTAATAAATGAAGAAAAAAGAAAGTAAATTAAACATTTTGTACGATAGCAAAAATAAAAAATAAAAAAAAGATATATAAATATTCCTTATCGAGGTATCGATTCGACGAGGTATCGATCAAGAAAACGAGACCATGTAACTACCCATTAGTCTATTAAAGAAAAAGAAATAAATAAATATAAAAATTTCGCAAGAATCATTATTCACATTTTATCGTATACGATTTAATACTGCACTTTGTTTATGAAAAACAACGAATATTTTTATTGACTACTATAAGTGTGCAATATTTGAATAATTTCTGAGACTAGCGGCTATCGGACTCCTCTTGTAAGCAGTTTTAAAATGTTTTTAATAATTGTCCGACTGTCCGCTGAGCCGTAATTTCTACTAACTGATTGCAACAACAGATTCTAGTAAGATTGTAATAAGAAAATACTGGTCTATAATGACTGCTCATCACCATGTCAACCGAAAAATAAACTATCAGACGGTAAGGATTAGCGACAAATAGTTGATACATTAGCGAACGATCGGAAAGGTGCTATGTTTCCTGCTAAAACTTACAGTCATATTACTAAAGGATTC
>NW_014570111.1:0-25955 GCF_001313835.1 Polistes canadensis
TTTTCAAGGAAACTCGTTTGTAGTAATCCTTACATTTAATCTGTTTTGCTTCTAGTAGCACATTTTAACTGTCGCTAAAAAAGTTTATATATATTTAGAAGGAAATTTTTGCTACTTTCTGAACTAAACCGTAGTTCCAAACCATTAGATACATGAAAAAATGCTATATAACAAAAGCTGTACAACGTTTTCTTTCAAGTTCTATGCGTATACTATGAAATAAAAAGTGATACGTTCAATAAAAAATAGCAAATAAAATTTATAATTCGACAAATGCAGTTTAAAAAAAAGAAAACAATAATTTTATTACAACATTTTTTGTTTACTTAACGTGAAGAATTTAATTCTTTTTCAACAAAACTCAATTGTAATAAACATGACATCCATTCTGTTTAGTTTCTAGTAGGGTAGATTTTACGTCTCTCTAAATTTTTCAATATATTTAAAAAGAAATTTTCGCTACTTTCTGGATTAAATCGTAGCTAAAAACTATAAAATATCCAAAAAAACTGCTATATATTTAAAGCAATAAAACGTTTTCCTTTAGGCTTTAAAGCGTTAACTTTAAAATAAATAGTGTTTAGTTCGAAAAAATTTAGCTTACATCATAAATATTTCGAATACTGCAATTAAAAAAAAGAGAAAAAAGCTCCTTATTACCAATTTATTTGGTTCCTTTACGTGTAGAATTTAATTCTTTTTCAACGAAACTCGGTTGTAATAAACCTTACATCCGTTCTGTTTAGTTTCTAGTAGCTCATTTTTACTGTCACTTAAAATTTTTCAATGTATTTAAAAAGAAATTTTCGCTACTTTCTTGATTAAATCGTAGTTGAAAATTATAATATATCTAAAAAAAACTGCTATATACCTAAAGCTATAAAACGTTTTCCTTTAAGCTTTAAAGCGTATACTTTCAAATAAGTAGTGTTTAGTCCGAAAAACTTTAGCAAACATTATTTATATTTCGACTACTTCAGTCAAAATAAAAAAAAAATCATTCTATTACAAATTTATGTAGTTACCTTACGTGTAAAAATTAATTTTTTTTCAACAAAACTCGGTTGTAATAAACCTAAAATCAATTCGATTTAGTTTCTAGTAGCCTATTTTTACTGTCGCTAAAAATTTCCCAATAAATAAAAAAAGAAATTTTCGCTACTTTCTGGATTAAATCGTAGATAACAACTATAAAACTTTCATAGGAGTGCTACTGAACAGAAGATATGAAACGTTTTCTTTCCAGCTTTAAAGCGTATACTTGCAAATATAAAGTGTTATGTCCAAAATATTTAGAAAATATCATTTATTTTTTAAAAACTCTAGTCTAAAGAAAGAAAAAAAAACATTTTATAACAACTTTTTTTGGTTACAGCACGTGTAGAATTTTATTCTTTTTCATAAAAACTCCATTGTAGTTAACCTAAAATCTATTCTGTTTAATCTCTTATGACACATTTTTACCGTCGCTAGAAATTTTTAGTATGATTAAAAGAAATTTTTGCTCCTATCTGGATTAAATCGTAGTTAAAAACTATAAAATTTCTAAAAAAAACTGCTATATACCTAAAGCTATAAATGTTTTCTTTCAAGCTTTACAGCGCATACTTTAAAATAAAGAGTTTGGAGTCCGAAAAAATTTAGCTTACATCATTTATATTTCGAATACTGCAATTAAAAAAAAAAGAAAAAATCTTATTACAAATTTATTTGGTTACTTTACGTGTAGAATTTAATTCTTTTTCAACGAAACTCGGTTGTAATTAACCTAACAACCATTCTGTTTAGTATCTAGTAGCTCATTTTTACTGTTGCTAAAAATTTTTCAATAAATTTAAAAAAAAGTTTTCGCTACTTTCTGGTTTAAATCGTAGTTAAGAACTATAAAATTTCTAAAAAAAAACTACTATATACCTAAAGCTATAAATGTTTTCTTTTAAGCTTTAAAGCGCTTACTTTCAAATAAATAGTGTTTAGTCCGAAAAACTTTAGCAAACATTATTTATATTTCGATTATTGCAATTAAAAAAAAGAGAAAAAATGATTTTATACCAAATTTATTTGGTTACTTTATGTGTAAAATTTAATTCTTTTTTATCAAAACTCGGTTGTAATAAACTTTACATCCATTCTGTTTAGTTTCTAGTATCACATTTTTACTGTCGCTAATAATTTTTCAATTCATTTAAAAAAAAATTTTTGCTACTTTCTGGTTATAAATCGTAGATAAAAACTATAAAACTTCTATAGAAGAGATACGGAACAGAAGATATGAAACGTTTTCTTTCCAGCTTTAAAGCGTATGCTTACAAATAAACAGTGTTATGTCCAAAATATTTAGAAACCATCATTTATTTTTTAACAACTCTAGTCCAAAGAAAGAAAAAAAATCATTTTATAACAACTTTTTTTGGTTACTGCACGTGTAGAATTCTATTCTTTTTCATAAAAACCCGATTGCTGTAAACAATAAATCTATTCTGTGTAGTTTCTAATGTCACATTTTTACGTCTCTAAAAATTTATCAATATATTTAAAAAGAACTTTTCGCTACTTTCTGTATTAAATCGCAGTTAAAAACTATAAAATTTCTAAAAAATACTGCTATACACCTAAAGTTATAAATTATTTCTTTCAAGCTTTAAAGCGTATACTTTCCAATAAATAGTGTTCAGACCGAAAAAATTTAGCTTACATCATTTATATTTCGACTACTGCGATCGAAAAAAAGAGAAAAAATCATTTTATTACATATTTACTTGGTTACTTTACGTGTCGAATTTAATTCTTTTTCAACAAATTTTGGTTGTAATAAACCTAACATCAATTCTGTTTAGTTTCTAGTAGCCGACTTTTACTGTCGCTAAAAATTTTTTAATATATTTAGAAAAAAATTTTTGCTACATTTTGGATTTAATCGTAAATAAAAACTATAAAACTTTATAGAAGATCTACTTAACAGAAGATATGAAACGTTTTGTTTCCAGCATTAAAGCGTTTTCTTACAAATAAAATGTTTTAGGAAAAATAAAATTTGGCAAACATTATTTATATTTCTACTACTGCAGTAGAAAAAAGAGAAAAAATCATTTTATTACAAATTTATTTGGTTACTTTACGTGTAAAATTTATTTCTTTTTTAACGACACTTGGTTGTAATTACCCTAACATCCAATCTGTTTAGTTTCTAGTAGCCCATTTTTACTGTCGTTAACAATTTTTCAATAAAATTAAAAAGAAATTTTTGCTACTTTTTGGATTGWYTCGTAGATAAAAACTATAAAACATCTATAGAAGAGCTACTTAAGAGAAGATATAAAACGTTTTCTTTTTAGCTTTAAAGCGAATGCTGTTATGTTATGTCGGAAATATTTACCAAACATCATTTATATTTTAACACCACTAGACCAAAGAAATAGAAAAAATCATTTTATTAAAAATTTATTTGGTTACTTTAGATGTAGAATTTAATTCTTTAACAACGAAACTCAATTGTTATAAACCTAACATCTATTCTGTTTAGTTTCCAGTAGCCAATTTTTATTGTGGCTAAAAATTTTTCAATATAATTAAAAAGAAATTTTCGCTACTTTTTGGATTAAATCGTAGATAAAAACTATAAAACTTCTAAAAAAGTGCTTTTTAACAGATGCTATGAAACGTTTTTTTCAAGCTTTAAACCGTATACTTCCAAATAAATAGTTATAAGAAAATTAAAATTGGGCAAACATTATTTATATTTCTACTACTGCAGTAAAAAAAAAGGAAAAAAATAATGTAAATCAAAAATTTTTTGGTCAGTTTACGTGTTAAGCTTAATTCTTTTTCTACAAAATTTGATTGTAGTCAACTTGAATTCTATTCTGTTTAGTTTCTTATAGCATAGTTTTACCGTCACTAGATATTATTATTATGAATAAAAGAAATTTTTGCTACTTTGTGGATTAAATCGTTGTTAGAAGCTATAAAATTTCGAAACAAGTGCTATTTTACAAAAGTTACGAAACTTTTTCTATCAAGCTTTAAAGCGTATAGTATTAAATAAATAGTGTTCGGTCTGAAAAAATTTACCAAACATTATTTACGTGACGTCCTATATGGGGTTGTCAAGAAGAGCAAAAACAAGTTCTAATCTTCTGTTCTCCTGGTCAATCTTTTTAGAATTTACTCGGTTAGGAAGAGTGCTCTGTTTTGAGTCAATCCGTGGAGGCAGACTTTACTCGGGATCCGGGCAAGAGGAGCCTTAATCATAAATTATGTAGAATATTTTACTTATTTTGGCGCCGCCGTTGTTGGATAGATGTTGAAGATGGTTGATAGATGTTGATTCCGTCAGTAATTTGGATAGACCTTCCTGATAACAATTAAGGACTTTGCCCTACAGGAGTTTAATTCCAATTAACAAGAAACGATTATATGGTAAAATAATGTATATTCTAAACAACAGTTGATATTCGAGATTATACACTGAGTTTACAAAATTTATGTTTACAATATTAGAAAGAAAACGACGTGTCACTATATAAACTGAAAGCAGTATTATAAAAATGAAAGAACGTACTATTATAATGTAACAATTGTACAAAATTGTGAATTGAGGAAATTATTATCTAATAGTTAATAATTTACAATAACTATTGTAAAAGTCTGTCTTCGAAGTTAACCGAATAATAATAGAGAAGAGTATCTTGAGAAAGACTGCTTTTGTTAAGGTTTGTTAACGTATAATGAAGACTTATCTTGAAAGGACTTGTCTTATAAGAGAAGTTTTCGTATTGGAAGAGAGACTTTTAACAAAAATGTGTAAGTACAAAATATTTAGGATTTAACTTTAGGAGTAAAGTTTATGTGTTATAAGTATAAGAGTTGCTGGTGGACTGACGAGAGGAGTCTCTAAGCTCCCCATGTCGAATTAAGCCCAGTTGAGTGGGAGGTACCCCCACTCGCGCTTAAGTGCTTCCTCCACTACCAACAATCACTAACCCGTGAGAAAGGAATGCGTCGACTTCTTAGTTTTGCGAATAAATATTAGTTACTATCCAGCGCTAAACCGCAGCGTCAGCTGGGAATGGAATTTTACTTTAGAAAAATATCAGTAACTATCATGCGTGAATTCTCCGAAGAGAGGATTGTGTTAAGTTACTATCAGACAAAGATTCTCGGAACTGCACGGGCGCCTTGTACTTGAGCTAATAGATTTCCTTTCATTGCACGTGTGCATTTATCACGACTGTGGAAATTTTTATGGGCAAACTAACATTATTATTTTGCATAAATGTTATTAATTATTTGTTTTATTAATCATTATTAATTGTCCAGGTTTATCTTTGATTGAAGAAGAAATAAGATTTATATTAATGTTATTTGCAGCAATCATCTAAATAAAGACAAGTGCAAATAATAATTGTTATGTTAACCAAATGTTAAACAGTAAGTGTTGGTAATGTAGGAGCACGAAGTCGATAATACAGACTTCCGACAGACCGTTTACCGACTTCAGTTGTCGGTATGGCAGATTTCCTGATGAACGACAATCAACACATGTTTTATTATTACCGTATGTTGACTAAAATGATAATTATCGATAGTCGTTCATAAGAGTGTTAAATATAAATAGAATTTACAGTAAATATAAGGTGAATTACTTTACGGTTATTTGTTATACAAAGGTAAATTATTTTAGTAATCGTATCGCAAGAATGCGGAAATGCAAATAACAATATATATAGGGGACAAAATTTTAAAAATTTTTGTTAATGTGTCAGGAGGACAAATCACAAACATTGGGTAGTACGTTTGGTATACCAAATTGTCACTAGGACGTGACACCTCCCCCCTTAAAGAAGAAGCAATCAAGAAAACTATTTTCTGGTGCTTCGTAAAGGATCAAAACCACTAGGGAAATCGTCTTTTAAATTAAAACGTACATGCTAACCCTAATTTTAGGGTTGCGAATTGGTTGTGATTTGTACTTTTGGTTGTTATGATACGATTTCCCTTAATTCTATTTCTTTTACTTCTTTTGGTGTACCTTGATGCTCATTTCTGCTTTTCAGATGTAATAATAGGTTCGTCAATGATCCCCAAATAGCGCCAAGAAGTTGCATGCTCCACCTATATACCGTATGCAAAGCATAACCACGCAAAATCGAGTCGATTACTAGTTTTAATAGTTTCAAAATAAAAATTGTTTTTAATATTGCTGCTTTGACGGTTTCGAACTTTAATAGTCCTTTCCACATACGTGTAGTAACCCATTCAGTTAATTTTTGCATCTCGCTTTCACTCACAAGATTCACAAAATTGATCGTTTCTGAATTTATTTTTTTTCTGGCAACTTCTCTTCCGATATGGTTCATTAATGATGGCTGTTCTATTGGAAACATGACATGGTCCCGTAGGCTTTTCAGTTCCGCCTGGGAATAAATACCGCTTGTTGCGAGGGAGACCGCATCGGTGTTCTTCCAATTGGAAGTGGTATATGGTTCCAAGATATGTGGTTTTTTAACGTACGTTGGTTTTGGAAGTAATTGGTACCAGACGCTTTCGATAAAGTATTTATACGAGAGCAAGGTATTGCAGGGCTCCTGCGTGCCTCTGCCTACCAAAATCCTAGATTTAGGTTTCAGAAACATACTTGCATTTTAGTACGTTACCGGAAGCTCCCGGAAGCAACCATCAGTGTACCTAATTTTGAACGGAACAGGGGTGCATTTGATAATGTGCGCCACTTCTCCACAAATGACCGCTATGTATCCTGGGCTCTTCATGATTGTTACAGCAAAAACGTCAGGAAGCATCACAGTTAGTGCGAGTGCGTTCTTGACAACTTCCATCTCTAGTTTGCATCGTTGTTGTAAGACATTATTTTATAAGATTTCCAGTTGATTTTGATGGTATTTTTCTACATAAACGATTTTATAATTTACATAAGTAAATAGATCCATATTGTTGGTTGATAGTTTTGCTCTTGATGTAAATGTCTTATCTCGTCCAGTTTTCAGGATGAATAATTTTAGATGTTCAGTCTTTATTAGTTTGTATCCGCATAAGTTTTCCTCCTGTTTTTCCATTAACGCGAATGTTGTCTCGATTTCAGTCACTGCGTAAATGCGTGAATTGCTGCCGAGTGCATTCATTCTAACTGCTTCTTCCTCGTAAAGCGCAGAATTCATTTCAAAATAGCATTTAGATCTTGGAATGACGGTCAAGAAAGCAATTCCATTTTAGTCGGAGAAGCAAGTCTCCTCTGAAAAGGAACATTGTAGGTGTCCTCTTAATGATATAGAATTATTTTTTATTTTAACTATTCCTGTGTAAGTTCAAATATTTGTACGCACCACTCCTTGAACCACCACACTTTCCCATGTGCTGTTAGTGTCGGAATATTGCGTTCCCTGGCACCTGCCATCGATGACGATTGAGCCCGCCAGTGCTACACTCCGAAAGTCAGTTGTATTGATTTGAAGACCACTTATTTGGGTGAAAGAATTCAATGAAAGTGTTCCTGTTTTGATAATTGAACTGCACACTTTGCGCGAGATTTCAACCAAGTACACGCGTCGACCAAAATGCACAGCTGAGACGTGCGAACTTATCCTGCAATAATATATTGTTCTGTCAATTTCTACCTTGCACGGAAACGCCATAGTATTATCGTAGTCTATTAGTTGTAGCAGTTGCACGTACGTCTTCGTTTTGTTGATAGTTGTGCTGGGGAGGTCGCACTCTCCTGCCTCCAGCAGTGAGACTGCGGTGATGTTTGCCGCCGTGCCTCCGCAATCGTAGCTAAGTAATGCGGATGCGACTATGATGTAGTAAATGACAAGAAAACCCAATATCGTCTTTATTTTTATACGTAAGCTAAAAGATATTTATTTTATTGGTTTTTAGCAATCTTAACTATATCTTTGTGAACGATTCTACTGTTATTCTTATAGTTAATCTTAATATTGTTATTAGGTAGCAGTTCTAGAATCTGGTGTGGGCCGGAGTATTGACTGCAAAGTTTTTTCGTTAGTTCTTTTAAAAGATATATGTATTTGCCCACTTTTAGGTTCTGACCCCGAGCATTTCGATCGTAGTAAAATTTTGATCTGATTTTAACTCCTACCAGGTTCCGTCTTGCAATGTTCTGAGACGTTTTAATCTTATTTACGAATTCTAAATAATATTCTAAGTATGTGTTGTCTAAGGCTACATTAGTATGTACGTCTGCAGAGGGTATATTAGTTTGTTTTGCAAATATTTATTTATAAGTGGTAAACCTGGTTCCCTTGTGCGTACTGGTGTTATATGCGAACATAGCGTGTGTTACCCATTTATCCCACTCGCTCTTTTTATTTATATAGTGTTTTAAATATTCTATTATTACAATATGAGATCTTTCTAGTGATCCGTTTGACTGAGGATGGAACGCCGTTGATCTTATTTGTTTCAGATTATATTGTTTGGCTGTTGCCTTTAAAAGTGAACTAGTTAAGTTCGTTCACTAGTCAGTCAATATGGATCGTGGTGCCCCGAAAACATTGCAAACATTATGGACTAATCCTTCGGCAATATCTATGGACGTATTGGTTGTTGATGGTGTAGCAACAAAAAATTTAGTAAGTGCGTCTTGTACTGTAAGAATATATCTATTTCCTGATTTCGTTTCAGGGAGTGGCCCGAATATTTCCATGGATATTCTGTCGAATGCCGCTCTCGGCGTATCAGTTAGTATCATTGGCTTCTTGGACTTTACTCTTACTAATTTCTTTAACTGACAACTTGTACAATTTTTAATAAAATCACTAATGTCCCTTTTTAAATTTGGCCAATGATATTTACGTCGAATTTTATTATACGTTTTTGTGACGCCTATGTGCTTACCAATAGGCGAGGAGTGGCATTCGGCAAGGATGTCCTTCCGTAGTTACAACTTAGGAACCCGAATTTGGTTTAAACAGATAGTAATGCTGCAATTTTTTGATTCGAACGTGTTACATAATTTCTTTTCAATTCGAGGCCATAATATGCCGTCCAAGCATTGTGTCTTAGCGATGCTAACGGATTTGAAGTTAAGCTCTCGTACTACTGAGAGCAAGGAACCAATTGCCTCGTATATCGTTTCTAATTCTGTGCTGTTTGCGATTTTTTCCTTTATAGGGATAATTATTATATTAATTTTACCTATGTTGGTTACCTTAGCACGATGTAAAGTTAAATCTTTTACGTGCGGAATAAGTTTGTTTGTTCTAATAGTTTAGCACCAGTATCGCATGGTATTTTGTTTAAATCGGTGAATATTACAATATTGTCATGCCTTAATTGTAGAGAGTCTCGTGAGACTCCTACATTTCTTGTTACCATTATTATATAATTGTTTATCCTTGATTGTGCATGTGGGAAGTATAGTGGTTTATAGTCACTAGAGCTTTCAACGTCTGTATTTTCGTCTTCTAGTGTTGGTGTTGCTAACCGTGACGCGTTGTCGAAGTCATCTGTGCTGTCAGTTGTTACGTCGGTGTCACTGTCCTAGTTATTTGTCATTGTGTTCTTAGTTTCAAAGTGAACAATACTCTCATCAGAATCGTATGTGTTTATAGGAAATACTCTTTTAGATTCTGTTGGATATAGTGATAGAGCGTCAGCGTTAGCATTCGTAGTTCCTGGTTTATAAAAAATTTTGAACGTATACTCAGCTAATTTCAGACTCCACATTACTTATCTTGATGTCATGTCCTTTACTGATTTTAGCCAAACTAGTTGTTTGTGATCAGTTATGAGGGTGAGCTCTCGACTGTACAAATATAGCCGAAAATAGTTTGAAGCGAAAACTATTGCCAATAACTCTCTTTCAATAGTGGAATAATTCATTTCAGCCTTATTTAGAATTCGCGAGCAATAGGAGACGGGCAAATCCCCACAAACGCGGCCTTGACTTAGCACGGCGCTGATTGCATAACCGGATGCGTCCGTTGTGACGTTAAAAGGCAGGGAAAAATTTGGATATTGTAAAATTTGTTCCCTGCATAAGGCATCGCGCAGTGAGCAAAATGCGTTTTCCTGGCTGGATTCTCATCTGAATAAAGCCTTTTTTTTAGTACATCTGTTAGAGGCTTTGCTATCTTTGAGAAAGCTGGTATAAATCTTCTATAATATCCAGCAAGACCTAAAAATTGGAGAATTGATTTAACGTTGTTTGGACGCGGAAACTCTTTTACTGCCTCTAATTTTTTTGGATCAGGCTTTACGCAGTTCTCTCCTATAATATGGCCCAAATAAACCACCTCTCGTCTAAGGAATTCACAATTATCGGGCAGCAGCTTTAGATTTGCCATACGAAGACAATGCGCGAGTTTATTAAATTTTGTTTGATGCTTACTAAGTGATCTCGCGTTAAGAACCACGTCATCCAAATATACAAACATCTCCTCGCCCTGTAAACCGGTCAAGACATGGTCCATTAACCTCTAAAAGGTTAGCGGAGCGTTCTTTAAACCAAATGGCATTCTATTAAACTCATAATGTCCATGCGGGGTGGAGAAAGCTGTCTTCGCGAGGTCATCTGGATGCATTTCGA
Organism: Polistes canadensis; assembly: GCF_001313835.1. Classification (NCBI taxonomy): domain Eukaryota; kingdom Metazoa; phylum Arthropoda; class Insecta; order Hymenoptera; family Vespidae; genus Polistes; species Polistes canadensis. Next base: position 10,565 of record NW_014570111.1, read on the forward strand.
TTTGATGATATCTGGATTTCTGGTCAAAAATAGAAAAATATTTTGCTGCGCTGAGTTGGTCAAGTATTTCCGTAATATTTGGTATAGGATACGCGTCTCCTACCGTTTTATCGTAAAGATTCCTATAATCGATCACCATTTGCCACTTTGGGTTACCTTTTGAGTCCGACTTTTTCAGCACTATCAAAATGGGTGAATTATAGGGTGAAAGAGATAGTTATATTATGCCGTCGTTGAGCAACTCCGAGGTTTTTTTCTTTACTTCTTCCTTATGAATTAGCGGAAATCTATATTGTCTGGTGTGCACCGAAATGTCATCGGTGGTAATTATTCGATTTTGCAAAAGATCAGTGCAACCATGAGGCTCGTCAGGAAGATGAAAAATATCTGCGTTTTTGGCGTGTAATTTAGAAAGTGATTTTGCCTCTGCTGTGTTTAAATGATCAAGGCAAAGGAATGCTTTAACAGAGTCTGGTCTGGAGAAGGTTGAAGGTTTAGGAGATTCTTGACTTTCGCTTTTTTTATTTCGATCAGCTGAAGGGGATTCGGAGATATAAAGAGTGTGCAAGCATTCATTTAAATTTTCCACTTTGGATGTAGATTTATAGGAATCAAATGGTAAATTTGGAAGAGTTCCTATACTTTATGCCAAAAGTTTCAATTTTGGAATTTGTAGTGAAACATATTTTAAAGTTGTATTAATGAGTCTGAAATAGGCTCTTTCATCTACGTTCCCCACAAGTGCTTCGCCGGCATAAACTCCTTTTGGAAGCTGTGTTCGCGGAATATAACCGTCTTTAACATCGGCGTTTATAACGTGGCAGAAAATCACCTTTGAAGTTCTAGGTGGAATGCCAACTTTGTCGCCAACCTTAAATGGAACCCTGCTATTTTTTACTATAAGCACTTCCTTGATATAGTCAATATTTGTCGGAGTAGAACGAAGGAACTCGTTGCCTAATATTCCGTCCGTAGAAATAGGGAAGTGGTTGTCTACCGCGTGAAATGTGGTCTTCTCTCCGAAAATAATTAGTTCGACAGTACCTAATGTTCTTTTTGTGTCGGGAGAGATACCTGTAATCTGCACTATTTTTTTTGTGTTTGTAATTGTCTTTTTAGCTAGTTTTTTCATTTTTATCAAATAATTGTCCGCGCCTGTGTCTATCATAAGTGTCACCGCTTCTCTCAAGCGTGAAGAAATCGCAGTGACACATGGAGCCGTCCAAATATTATTTTGTCTTATGTGTTTGACTTAGACGGGCCCGTTTTCTGAATCGGACTTCGTGGACGCTGTTTTGGTGTTGGGGAGCGACGAGCGTCGTCCGTCGTTCCCCTCACCATGTTTCTCTTATTCCTTTTTTCTAATTGGTACTTTAACTTTCGACAGTTATATATTATGTGTCCTAAGTCTTTACAATAGCAGCATTTTTTTGGACTTTTATATCCCATTTTTGTTTAAGATGTCGAATTGTTTGGAGAGGTTCGACCGGACCTATTCGAATTATCTCGTTTCTTTTTAAAACATCTACTTTCCGTGTGGCCCTGTTTTTGACAGTAGTCGCATACCGCTTTTCCAAAACAGTCACACTCCTTATGTCCAGGTTTGTGACAGTGCCCGCAAACTATATTTTCTTTAATTTGTCGAATATTAGCTACGCGGTTTCTAAATGTAGGAGAGGCGTTTCTTTTTTCATCGTCTTTAATTTGCCTGTCAAATCTTAAAATGCTCATTTTACTATCTTCCTTCTTTTTTTTGCTTTTCTATTCTCAGGAGGCAAATTAGGATTTCGTCGAATTTACTATAATATTCAAATTTTAAGGCTGTCTTATAATCTCGAGGTAGGCCCCTAATGAGCGCATTTATTCCCTTCTTCTCGATTGCCAATTCCACTCTGCGTTCTAAGCGCACTAAGTTTTTCGTCGTTTTATCAAGAACCGACTGAGTGTGTTCTTTTATTCGACTAAAGTAATCGAGCATATGTTCGCCCGGCCTCATGAAATCCGTAGCGAGTTGTCCCCTATAGTAGTTGGATCTGCGAGAAGGCAAAAACTCGTCCTTAAGCCTTTCTATAAGGTGTTCTACTTTACTAATTCAAAGACCTTCAGTTACCAAGTACGCGTGACCACTAAGTTTTGAAAGGAGAAGCCTTGTAAGAGATGTTTATATTTCGGTTGAAAAATTCGCCGGCAAAGATTTAAATGCACGTCGACATGCTCTACTAAACTGTGTTACGAAAAATTTTGTCCATCAAAATTCGGGACATGTTCAATCAGTTCCCTTTGTTTAAACGAAGACTGTGACAAATGGGGAAGGAGAGCAAATGGATCCATCGTCCTCATTTCTCTAATCTCCCGCCTTAATTCCTTGACTTCCATTTTTAATTCGCTTTCCCCTTCGGAAAGCGGTGTTATCGTTCTCCGTCTTCGAGTTCTATTTGGAGAAATAGGTTGCGAGGAACCAGGAGTAAAAGGCAATGAAACAGGGAAGTCCACCGAAAGATCAGTCCGTTCCAAACCCCGAAAACCGGACATATCGTCTCCTAAAGATTTTCTCATTTCCTCCTCTCTTAACGCGAGTCTCCGTTCCCTTTTTTCAATCTTAAGTTCCCGCCTATTAAGTTCCTCTTGTTTCTTAAAGTTCTCTTCCTGCGTTTTAGTAAGTACATTTCGAATATCCATAATTTCCTCCATTCTCTTACGCATTACTGAATCCATGTCAATAAACCTAGACGTTTGTTCTGTAACATCTTCCAACGAGATCTGTGTCTTGTCTAACTCTCCTTTGTTCCTGTGACATTTTAAACTTTGCAAAATAAAATTACTGAACAAAAGCTAAAGATTCCTAAAACGCAGAGAAAAAGTTTGAAAAAAGAGGCAAAAGTTTAATTTTATAACGAAATTTAAATATTTGAATCTATTAAGAATTCGCGATTCCCAGCGTGAACTAATCAATCGAACAAAGCAAAGGTCCCCGTTTTGGCGATCCTACTGCTGCCATTAGTTTTAAATTCCTGTGACGTCCCAGATAGGGTTGTCAAGACAAGCAAAAACAAATTCTATTCTTTCGTTTTCCGGTCAATCTTTTCAGAATTTACTCTGTCAGGAAAAGTGCCCTTTTTGAGTCAATCCGTGGAGCCGGACTTTATTCGGAATCTGGGCAAGAAAAGCCTTAATCCTAAAATAAGTAGAATATTTTACTTACTATGAGGTTGCCGTTGTTTGATAGACGTTGAAGTTGGTTGATAGATGTCGATCTCGTCAGTAATTTGGATAGACCTCCCTAATAACAATTGAGGATTTTGGCTAACAGGAGCTTAATTCCAATTCACAACACACGATATTTGGTATATACAAAGTATATTCTAAACAACAGTTGATATTCGAGATTATACACTGAGTTTACAAAATTTATGTTCACAATGTTAGAAAGAAAACGACGTGTCACAGAACAACGTAAACCGAACGCAGTATTATAGAGATGAAAGAACGTACTCTTATAATATAACAAATGTACAAAATTATGAATTAAGTAAATTATTATCCATTTGTTAATAATCTACAATATCTATTGAAAAAGTCTGTCTTCCCAGTTAAACGAAAAATAATAAAGAAGAGTATCTTGAGAAAGACTGCTCTCTTGTTAAAGTTTGTTAACGTATAAGTAAGACTTATCTTGAAAAAGACTTGTCTTATATAAGAAGTTGTTGTATTTGGAAAAGAGATTTAAAGCAAAAATGTATAAGAACAAAAATACTTAAACAGTAGAGTTTATGTGTTATAAGTGTATGATTTGCCGGTGGACTAACGAAAGGAGTCCCTTAGCTCCCAATGTCGAGTCCGGTACGGTTGAGTGGGAGGTACCCCTACTCGCGCTAAGTGCTTCCCCCACTACCAACTATTACCAACCCGTGAAAAATGAATGCATCGACTTCTTAGTTTTGCACGTGCGAATAAATATTAGTTACAATCCAGCGCTAAACAGCAGTGTCAGCTGGGAATTGAATTTGCTTTAGAAAAATATCGGTTACTATCCAGCACCAAACTGTTGCGTCAGCTGGGAATGGAATTTGCTTTGGAAAAATATCAGCTACTATCAAGCAGCAATTCTTGGAATTGCACGTGCGTCTTATTATCAAGCTAAGAAGTTTCCTTTCATTGCACACGTGCCCTTATCACAAACGTTAGAATTTATGTGCAAGGTAACATTATTATTTTATAATAATGTTATTAATATTAAGAATTATTTGTTCTATTGATTGCCCATAATTGTCAAAGTTATTTTCGAATAAAGGTAAAGTTTAAATGTTGTTCGCAGCAATCACTTAATTATTTATAAATGCTAATAATAATTGTGTTAATAACCGCATGCTTATTAACTAATGTCGGTAATGTAGGAGCACAAAGTCGGTAATGTAGGAGCGCAGAGTCGGTATTACCGACTTTCCCCTATCAAAAGACCCGCTTACCGACTTCGGTTGTAATTAATGCAGGTTTCCCTGTGAAGTACAATCAACACATGTTTTTACCATTACTATATGTGTTAAAAATTGGTAACTATTGATGGTCGTTCATAAGAGCGCTTAATAGAAATAGAATGCACAGTGTATATAATGTAAGGTGAATTATTATAATTAAAATAACCGTATTGAAAAACATAAGATAAGTAAAGTTTTCCTAATTGACAAATTACGTAGAAAAATATAGAAAGCTATAGAATACAATAAATAGGTAATTTGTATAAGTAAAAATATATAAGTAACAAAAATCAAAAATTTTTCGTATATTATGACAAGAAAATAAACCGCTACTGTTGAATACTGGTTATAAAATGAATAACATTGGACAACACGCTTCGCTATACAAAATCGTCACTAGGACGTGACATCATTCTGTTTAGTTTCTAGTAGCCCATTTTTACTGTCGCTAAAAATTTTTTAATATATTTAAAAAGAAATTATCGCTACTTTCTGTCATTAATCATAGATAAAATCTAAAAAATTTCTAAAAAAATTGCTATTTTACAGAAGTTACGAAACTTTTTCTTTCAAGCTTTAAAACGTATACTATCAAATAAATAGTGTTTGGTCCGAAAAAATTTAGCAAACATTATACATATTTCGAATACTTCCGTCAAAATAAAAGAGAAAAAATCATTTTATTTCAACATTTTTTTGTTACTTTACGAGAAGAAATTAATTTATCTTCCACAAAACTCGATTGTAGTAAAACTGACATCTATTCTGTTTAGTTTCTAGTAGCTCATATTTACTGTCGCTAAAAATTTTTCAATATATTTAAAAAGAAATTTTCGCTACTATCTAGATTAAAACGTAGGTAAAAACTATAAAACTTCTATAGAAGAGCTACTTAACAGAAGATACTAAACATTTCTTTCCAGCTTTAAAGCGTATGCTTACAAATAAAAAGTGTTAAGTCTGAAATATTTAGCCAACATCATTTATATTTCGATTACTTTAGTCAGAAAAAAGAGAAAAAATCATTTTATTACAACATTTTTTGGTTACTTTACGTGAAGAATTTAATTCATTTTCAACAAAACTCGACCGTAGTACACCTGACACCTATTCTGTTCAGTTTCTAGTAGGGAATTTTTTACGTCTACAAAAATTTTTCCAAATATTTTAAAAGAAATTTTCGCTACTTTTTGGATTAAATCGTAGTTAATAACTATAAAATTTCTAAAAAAAACTGCTATATACCTAAGGCTATATAACGTTTTCTTTCAACCTTTAAAGCGTATACATTCAAATAAAAAGTTTTAAGTCCGAAATATTTGGCAAACATCATTTATATTTTAACAACTTAAGTCAAAAAAAAGAGAAAAAATCATTTTATTGCAACTTTTTTTGGTGACAGCACGTGTAGAATTCTATTCTTTTTCATAAAAACTTGATTGTAGTAAACTTTAAATCTATTCTGTTTAGTTTCTAATTTAACATTTTTTCGTCTCTCAGAATCTGTTAATATATTAAAAAAGAGATTTTCGCTACTTTCTGGATTAAATCGTAGTTAAAAACTATAAAATTCCAAAAAAAAACTGCTATATATTTATAGCTATAAATGTTTTTTTTCAAGCTTTAAAGCGTATACTTTTAAATAAATAATGTTTAGTCCGAAAAAGTTTTGCTTACATAATTTATATTTCGACTACTGCAATCAAAAAAAAAAAAAAAATCATTTTATAACAAATTTATGTGGTTACTTTACGTGTAGAAATTAATTATTTTCAACAAAACTCGGTTGTAATCAACCTAATATCCATTTTATTTAGTTTCTAGTAGCCCATTTTTACTGTCGCTAAAAATTTTTACATATATTTAAAAAGAAATTTTTGCTACTTTCTGAATTATATCGTACAATAAATTTATAAAACTTCTATAGAAGAGCTACTTAACAGAAGATTTGAAACGTTTTCTTTCCAGCTTTAAAGCGTATTCTTACAAATAAAAAGTGTTAAGTCCGAAATATTTAGTGTCACGTCCTAGTGAGGATTTTGTATAGCGAGGCGTGTTGTCCAATGTTATTCATTATGTAACCAGTATTCAATAGTTGCGGTTTATCTTCCTGTCATAATATACAAAAAACTTTTAATTTTTGTTACTTATATATTTTTACTTACTCAAATTACATATTCATTGTATACTATAGCTTTCTATATTTTTCTACGTTATTTGTCATTTAGAAAAAGATTACTAATCTTATGTTTTACAATACGGTTATTTTAATTATAATAATTCACCTTACATTATATACACTGTGAATTCTATTTGTATTAAGCGCTCTTAAGAACGACCATCAATGGTTACGTATTTTGACAACGTATGGTAATGGTAAAAACATGTGTTGATTGTCGTTTGTAGGGATACCTGCATCACCTAAAGCTGAGGTCGGTAAGCAGGTCTTTTTATAGGTGAAATTCGGTCATACTGACTCTGGGCTCCTACATTACCGACTTTGCGCTTCTACATTACCGACGTTTGTTAGTGACTGTTGGGTTGTTGTAACAAATAATATTAGCATTTTTAAATAAATAAATGATTGCTGCGAATAACATTTTAACTATACCTTTATTCAAGAATAACTTTGACGATTACTGGCAATTTATAGAACAAATAATTATTATTATTAATAACATTAATACAAACTAATAATGTTATCTGGCACATAAATTGTTACGCTCGTGATAAAGGCACGTGTGCGGTGAAAGGAAATCTCTTAGTTCGAGTATAAGACGCACGTACAGTTTCAAGAATTGCTGCTTGGTAGTAACTGATATTTTTCCAAAGCAAATTCTATTCCCAGCTTACGCAGCAATTTAGCGCTTGATAGTAATCGATATTTTTCTGAGGCAAATTAAATTCCCAGCTGACGAAGCGGTTTGGCGCTTGATGGTAACTAATATTTATTAGCATGTGCAAAACTAAGAAATCGACGCATTCCTTTCTTACGAGATGGTGATGGTCAGTAGTGGAGGGATTTGACGCGAGTGGGGGTACTTCCCACTCAGCCGTACTGAGCTCGACATAGGGAGCCAAAAGACTTCTCGCCGACAGTCTCTCTTCCCCATTTGTCACAGTCTTCATTTAAATTAAGGGAACTTATAGAAAATGTCCCGAAATTTGATAAACAAAACGTTTCGGTATCACAGTCTATAAGGGCATGTCGACGCGCATTTGAATCTTTGCCGGCGGGTTTTTCAACTAAAATGGAAACATCTCTTACAAGGCTTCTCCATTCTAGACTTAGTGGTCACGCGTACTTAGTAACTAAGTGTCTAAGAATAAGTAGAGTAGAACACCTTATAGAAAGACTAAAGGACGCGTATCTGCCTTCTCGCGGATCCWACTACTATAGAGGACAGCTTGCTACGGAGTTCATGAGGCCGGGCGAACATATGCTCGATTACTTTAGTCGAATAAAAGAACTCACCCAGTCGGTTCTTGATGAAACGACGAAAAACTCAGTKCGTGTAAAACGCAGGGTTAAAYTGGCAATCGAAAWAGAGGAATTAGATGCGCTTATTAGGTGCCTACCTCAAGATTATAAAACAGCCTTTAAATTTGAATATTATAGCAACTTCGACGAGATCCTAATTTGCCTCCTGAGAATAGACAAGCAAATAAAGGAGAAAGATAGTAAAATGGGTATCTCAATGGCTGAAAATCGCGTCGCAAATATTAAACTAATTAATAAATCTATAAATTGTAGTTATTGTAAAAAGGACGGGCATTTCAAAGATAGTTGCTGGCAGAAGAAAGGATATTCTTTCTCTTCCAAACCAGGGCCTAAATCTCCTAGCAAACCTAGATCCCCTACTAAATCCGAGTCTCCTCCCAAAAGAAAATTTTCAATAAAAAATGCCAGTATTGTAAGAATTTTGGACACCTGATTCTTGAATGCAGGAAGCTTAAATACAAAATCGAGAATTTGAATTCGGGAAACTTTTCGGGGGGAGGCAGCGTAAGAGGCCAGTCGCTACCCGCTTCTCAAAGAGCGTCCAGAAAGTCCAGCTCAGAGACCGGGATTGTCGGGATAAAACAAGTAAAATATAAACCAAGGTGGGAGTCTCCTTGTGTCACAGGTTTCTCACCTCGACTGACTGGAAACGTGACACTTATGATTGACACTGGTGCTGAGGTTTATTTACTGAAAAAAAATTTTATTAAACCTTTAACAAAAATTGACAGGACTGACTTACTACAGTTGACGGGAATCACTCTTGAAAAATAGAACACACTAGGTACTTTAATTATTCGCATATTCGGGGAAGACGTTTTATTTCATGTAGTCGACGAAAACTTCCCTATTCACTTCGACGGWRTCTTGGGGATGGATTTTTTAGGATCCTCATCCGCAAATATCAATAATACTCTCGGATGTTTGAATTTTAWTAATATGTCTGTACCCTTTTCAAGAAGCGAAAGTGTTTGCATTCCGTCACGTTCGTCTAAAATTTCGTAGTGCTACGTTTAAAACTTAGAAATTTCAGAAGGTTACATGCCCCTCTTACGGCTTCTAGCTGGTATTTATGCTGGCGAAGCTTTAATAAAAAATAATAAMGGTAAAGGAYTTTTCAAGATTACAAACACTACATCAAAGCAATATATGTTTAAAATCCCGCGTTTGGAAATTTYAGATTTTAGTGAAGATACTCTTCTAAATTCAGGATCTGATACTGGTAACAAAACCACCGATCCTGACTCAACCAAAATCCTATCCATTATCCATACAATTTTCACTGAAAAGAATAGAGAAGAGTGTCCTAAATTAAATACACTTGAGGCCAAACCTTCCTTTAAATCCTCTCGACCCGAATCTGTCAAGGCCCTTCTCCGCCTCTATCACCTGAATTTAGAAGAGGCACGGTCTGTTTGCAAGTTAATAGAAGACAATGCAGACATTTTCTATTTACTGGGCGAACCTCTCGGATGTACGGACATACTTAGGCACAAAATTGTTACGAACGATAACGTTTCTGTGCATACCAAACAGTACAGATTTCCACCTGTCCACAAAGAAGAAATCTCACGTCAGACATCCGAGCTTTTAAAAAATGGTATAATAAAACAATCTATTTTGCCTTATAACTCTTCATTATGGATAGTTCCAAAGAAAGCGGATTATGGAGGAAACCCCAAGTGGAGAATGGTGATTGATTACCGAAATTTAAACGAAAAAACAGTAGGTGATACTTACCCTATTCCTAATATAACGCAAAGTTAGGGGCAGCAAAATACTTCTCCATTTTTGACCTAAAATCGGGTTTCCACCAAATAAAAATGCATTCTAAGGACCAAGCAAAAACTGCTTTTTCAACACCATATAGCCACTACGAGTTTACTTGAATGCCATTTGGTCTTAAGAACGCTCCTGCAACATTTCAAATATTGATGGACTACGTTTTAACAAGGTTGCAGCGCGAAGAAATGTTTGTATATCTAGACGACGTAGTCCTATACTCTAGATCGCTTAGCGAACATGAGTCAAAATTTGGAAAACTTGCGCAAAGGCTACGTGGGGCCAATTTACGGTAACAGCCGTATAAATGCGAATTTTTAAGAAGCGAAGTAGCCTATTTGGGCTATGTAATAAGTGGAAATAGCGTAAAGCCAGATCCAAGGAAAGTGGTAGCGGTTCAAGAATTTCTTTGACCGGAAAACGTTAAATCAATCAGAGAGTTCTTGGGTCTTGCTGGGTATTACAGGAGATTCATACCTTCCTTTTCTAAGTTATCAAAGCCACTTTCGGACTTATTAAAAAAGAAAGTTCCTTTCAAATAGGGACGAGCTCAAAAGAATAGCATTCGTTTAATGCGCGACATACTTTGTAAGGAGCCAATTTTAGCTTTTCTAAATTTCGAATTACCTTTTAATGTTACCACCGATGCTTCTGGATATGCAATCAGTGCAGTCTTAAGCCAGGGTCCAATCGGCAAAGATTTACATATCTCCTACTGCTCTAGAATATAACACAAAGCAGAGGTAAATTACTCTACAATAGAGCGGGCATTTCTAGCAATTGTTTACGCAGTAAACTATTTCCGACCCTACTTATATGGTAAAGAATTAACATTGGTTACCGATCATCGACCTCTAGTATGGCTAAAACCGGTCAAAGACCCTACTTCACGACTCGTAAAGTGGAGTTTCAAATTAGCAGATTACAATTACAAGATTGTCTATCGACCTGGTTCTGCAAATTTAAATGCGGATGCTTTATCGAGGAACCCCTCGAAAGTCAGCAAAGTTTACTCACAGGTGCAAGCGATTTAGGCGACCGCTTAATACAGTTTGAAACTAAAGACAATCAGACCGACGACGAGGACAGTGACACTGAAACGGACATAGACAATACAAACGTCCTCGATAAAACAGCTGGTGAAATCAACGACCTGACTGGGTCGCTATGTGCTCTGACTGATACTGGGGAGATAAGCGACGTGTGCTCTGACACGGGAAGTACGTGTGATTATAAAGTTCTTTATTCCCCGCGGCATTCGCGCGTTGATGCTCACACGCAAATGCTTACGTCAAATATAAGTATAATAAGAGACCCGTTAATTTTACGAAAAGACAATTTAGTAATTTTTACTTATCTAGATGGCACGCCGTGTGACGCGGGTGCAAAACTTCTTAGCGAATCAAAACTTCTGCCATAACTTAAAGACTTGACTTTAGCACGTGCTAAAGTTACTAATATTGGTAGGTTTTACTTAATTGCTATTATGGTGAAAGAACATTATACGAATAGTATTAGGTACGAAACTTTGATAGAAGCCTTAGGGTCTTTACTCGCTGCAACACGCGAATTGGGTCTCACCTTGGTTAGCATAGCAAAAACTTTTTACTTTGACAGTGTGCAATGGCGGTAAGTTCAAACGAAATTGGGTAACGCATTCGATTCAGAATTGTGCAAAATTATAATTTGTACTGGAGAGGTTTTGGTTCCTTCTTCAGGAAAGCAAGAAGGAATACTTGTCGAATGCCACTTTTCGCCTGTCGGTGGGCATAAGGGTGTTACTAAATCTTACGCCAGGATTCGCAATAAATATTTTTGGAGGAACATGAAAAGGGACGTTCAGGAGTTCGTTAGAAACTGTGAAAGTTGTCAAATAAAAAAGTTAACTAGAAAAAAGTCGAAAGAACCAATGATTGTCACCGATACGCTAGGAGCTGCGTTCGACAAGGTAGCCATAGATATAGTCGGACCATTACCAGAAACAGAAGCTGGTAACAAATTTATCCTTACAATTCAAGACCTCCTAACTACATTTTTTATTGCGGTACCTCTCAAGGCAGCAACATCAGTCGATATTGCGAATGAAATTGTTCAAAATCTTTTTAATATACATAGTGCCCCAAAAATTATACTAACGGATCAGTGGACGAATTTTACTAGTTCTCTTATAAAATCTATTGCACGACAATATAATTGCAAGCTAATTAGAGCTACAGCATTCCATCCGCAATCAAATGGTTTTTTGCAGCGATCGCACATCGTCTTGATCGAATATTTAAAACATTTTATTAAAAAGAATCGAGAGTGGGATGAATGGCTCACACATTCTATGTTCTCTTACAATACAAGCATGCCTGAGGGGACGAGATTTACTCCTCATGAGCTAGTCTACGGTAAACAAGCTAATATCCCCTCCGAAAACAAACATACGAATGAAGATCTCGATAACACATATCTTAAATATTATCAAGATCTAGTTCATAAGATACGTTGTTCGAAAGCAGTGGCAAGACAAAATTTGGTTGGAGCAAAAATTAAATCCCAAGTTTACTATGATCGTAAGGCTCGTGGTCAGAACCTCATTGTTGGTCAAAGCGTTTATCTTTTAAAGCAGCAAACAACAAAATTAGGAAATCAACACACAGGCCTACACCAAATTCTAGAAGTGCATCCTAAAAATAATATAAAGATTAGTTACAAGAATAGGACCAGAATTGTTCAAAAAGATAAAGTAAAAATTTGTGCAAAATAAGCCTACTATTTCCAAATATTGACAAATACTTTTAGAATTATTATTGTTTGTAATACCTAAATGTTTACTAAGTATAAGTGCTGAAGTAAGTTTTTCTTTCTAATACGGGTAAAGGTAGTGTCAGTAGGGGAATCTCCAACTCTATTTTTAAGGGTGCTATGTAGAGAGATGCATAGCTTATTATAGACGATTTATAACCAGCATCTATAATCGAACAAATTAAAAAGGGCTACCTTCTGTACATAATAGTCAGTCAATCTCGACTATAAAGGAATATCAACTCTTTTCAAGCTATCTACTAAATTAAATTTTAATTTTTCTTTCTTATGCTTATACCTAGTTTAATACAAATTGTCACTGTTTGCTTTTTAATAAAAAAAAGGTCTTATTAAAATTGCTTAACGCTATCATCGAACATGCAATGATACGCTAAACGGGCTTTAGACGAGTTTCTATATGTTCGCATTTAATTATAGTTTATTAAAATTTATTTTGAATCAACATTGGTTTCAAAGAAATATGTACGGCAAAATCACCATCGTCGTGGCCGCATTTATCTGTACGTCGACCGCACTATTTGGATATGACTGCGGGGGAGCAGCTGCTAACATTACAGCCGTCTCGCTCGTTGGTGCAGGGGATTGCAACCTCCCTACACTAACGCCGAATAAGACAACCACATACGTTCAGCTGTTGCAATTAAAAGACTATAGTAAAACAGCAGTTTACCCGTGCCGTATTGAGATAGATCGAACAATTTATTACTGCAGTATGAATTCGCATATCTCTGCAGTCCATAATGGGCGTCGGATATATCTAATCGACGTATCGTCGGATGTGTGCGGATCTATTATAAACAAAGGAAAATTCGCTCTTAATTCTTTCACGCAAGTTAATGGCCTTAAGGTTAATACCACGGATTACCGGAGCATTACTTTAGCTTTATCAGTTAAGACCGATGGCAGATGCCTTGAAACTAAATACTATAATGCCATTGGCACTTGGGACACCGTTATTGTACAATGTACTATACGCACAAACATCAGAACGTACACTGGCGCAATAAAAATAAAGGAAAACCTGATTTTTCTAAAAGGTCACATTAGTTGTACCTTTTCCGAAGGTTCCTGCCTCACCGACGAAAACGGATCTGTCTTTTGGACATCTTCATCCTGCAGATTCGACCAGTATACTGCATTGTACGAGGGTCTGGCGACAAAGGTTAAATCAACAGTGGAGACAAAATATTCGGCTACTATGTACACTGTTACGGAGTGGGAAACGGTATTTGCCCTAATCAGAAAGGACGAACATCATCTGTGTGGGTACACGCTAATAACGACTGAACATCCAAAGTTGTTCATTTTGGAAACCAAAAAGGGAAAAACGTTTACAACAGGGGCGACAATCATATCTAATAACATCGATATATTTGCCTACGTTAGTTCCAAATTCGTGTACGTGGAGAAACATTACCGTAATCAATTGGAGAAGCTCTACACCAGTGTACTTCAGCAAAGATGCTGCTTGGAAATGCAAGTAATTAAAAACGCACTTGCCTTGGCATACGTTCTTCCCTACGTCTTCCCCAGCACTAATATGAAGAAACCCGCATTTTTTGCTGTCGTCGAAAGTGAGGTAGCCCACATCTTCAAGTGTACTCCGGTGCCCGTAAAATTTTGACACACAGAGGAATGCTACCGGGAATTGCCTGTGCTGCACCAAAACGTCAGCATGTTTTTAAGACCAAGATCTAGAATTTTGGTAAACGGGGAAACGCAGGAGCCTTTTAATCCTCTTCTACCTCTGAAATACTTTGTAGAAGGAACGTGGTACCAGCTTTTAATTAAGCAAACTTTTTCTAGAGGGCTACATTTGCAAACACCAGACGTAGAAGTGGAATGGAAATATACCGACGCGGGTTCTCTCGCCATGAGCGGTGTTGATGCGACCGATGCCTTAATCGGTACTCCAGTGGAGAGTAGTGAATCGAAAAATGCCCCTTACGGGTGATGTCGAGATTCTTTATTAATGGGAAGGAGGATAGGAAAATAAAAACTCAATAACAACTTTATTTGAGCCTAGTCAGTACTAAAAAGTACACTTTATTTGGCACGTCAGGGAAAAGCCTTTCGGCATAAAAACCCTGGTTGAAACGATGAAGAAGAATCCACAAAGCAGTATAATTCTGGCGAAGTGCAGGACTGCCTTTGTCCCTTGTCGCTGGCCRAACTTAGATGATATGGTATTGCGCAATACAAAGAATTCTCCTGGAAGTAGTTCTCGCAAGTCTCGGCTAGAGAAATCTTAAGCGATGAATCCAGAGTGACGAATCCAGAGTGACAAAAGGCGCAAAAACGCGCTGGCTTTTATACCAAAAAGCGATGCAATGCTGCACCAATCACCGAAAAGTCCGAGCATAACGCGGCTGTCGATACATATGATTGGCGTAATAAATGTAGTGGGAGAACGCGAGCTAGAATAAAGAAAGAGCCCTTGCAGGCATCTTAGCGCTACCGTGGCTACTATCAAAAACAAAGACACTGCTTTGTTGAGCGTGTCTCACGTCTCGGCAGGGACGTGCACGCCCCGGCGCTTCGCCCTACTCACTCGTTGCATAGAATACAGAACATACCCCCCAGCTTGAACGGGCACCGTTCAAAATTTAAAAAGATACATACAATAAAAATACAAATTATACCATATACATACACTGCTACCGCATATTACAATACATATTCAAAATGAACTTTACTAAATTACAAGTTCTTTTTTTTTTTTTTATAAATCGTTCGGCAAAGAAGAAAGACGTTTAATACCGCGCTTTACAAGACCGTTGTCAGGTTTCGCGGCTGCCTTGTGTTTTATTCCGTCAGCTCT
>NW_014570111.1:26950-28925 GCF_001313835.1 Polistes canadensis
TGCTTCCCTAACCGTACGCGCTCCGGCTAACAAGTCGTCTACATAGAAATCCTCTTTAAGAACGATGGCAGCTCTCGGGAATCGGTGAAATTAGTCGCTTGCGAGTTGATGTAAATTGCGAGTTGATAAGAACGACACGGAGGCGGTTCCATAAGTTACTGTATTTACTATATACTTACACAAGCTCACTTTCCTGTCGACGCCAGAGTATAGTTTGGTATTTGCGATCGCGCGGGTCCATTGTTATCTGCCGATACATCTTCGCGATGTCCGCGGTAATAGCGATAGCGCGTGATCTAAATACTACTAAAAATGTAAACAGATTCTCCTGCATGATCAGACCAACCATTAATACTTCATTCAAAAATTTCCCGTTGCTGGTTTTTTGCCGACGCGTCGAACACTACTCGCAATTTGGTCGTAAGACTAGTATGCTTTAATACAGCATGATGCGGTAAATAGAATGTATCTTCGTGGGGTCCCCCTTCTCTCCTTGTCATGTGACCTAGTTCTTCATATTCGGATAAGAATTTAATTTATTCATTTCTAATTTTCGGCTCGCCCGACAATAACCGCTTTAACGCGTGTAATCTTCGCCACGCGTGAAATCCTCGCAACGCGTGAAATGCTCGCAACGCGCTCGCGTACAAATCGCCTAACTGATTCTCCTCCTTGAATGGCAGCCTTGCCACACATCTGCATGTATCATCCCGTCGCGTGTGGCTTTTATAATGCGCTTCGCACAAATTTTCCTCGAGCGACCCAATACTAGTCTTAGTTACTTCTTCAATCTTCCAAAATTTCTCCAATAATCAATTCAAYTCTGYTGTATCTGTGTAGCAGTTAACGCTCCGCGAACTACGCGCGGCTCCTGTTTTCATAACGAGCCATCCTGACTCAATTCCTTGTGCCATTAAACTTTCATTTAATCCACTGCTCTGACCTGATCGTCATAGTAATGTAAAACTCTCGACACCGAGAATCGCGTCGATATTCGCGATCTCATGAAATTTGTGATCTGCCAAATGGATCCCTGCCGGCATAACTAACTCTTCTCGCGAAATTCGTTGCGAGGGTAATCAATTCGTTACAGCTGGTGATCATAAAACTTTCAATTCTACCGCAATTTTATGCTTGCGATTTCAAATTAAATATTGGTACGTCCATGACTTGCTTGAATATTTGTACAAAATTTCCGACAATAAATCATTAAAAAATGCGCTTCGGAACCCGAATCCAAGAGTACAAGAAACCCGTGTGGYCTGCCATCAAGATCTAGCAAATGCACCACTGCCGCAGCTTCGCAAGTGCACGCGAGTGATTGAGCCTTACATGTGCATCATGCACTTCCGATACAACCTGGATACGCAAACTCGTGATGCCGACCGTGGCACCTTCTGCAACGGCCTCTTTCTTCCACATGTAACAACTCACAATGACTGCCTTTGCACTTTTCTGCAGCAGCCTTTCTTAATAYATGTGCAAACTTATAATCAGCTTGAACACAATTCAAGCACAAATTGGCGTTACCCACGATTCTCTTGCGCCCCTCAGGCTCGGCCCTCCGTAACAGCTCACACTCCGATGGATGCTTGCCTCTCACGGCATATGCCACACGAGATAGTCGCACTCAAGAAATAAACTTGAACTTATCTTTAGTCGGTACTTCGCGGCCAATTTCGCGGAGAATTACAACGCAGCTCAACACGTATCGATTTCTTTAAACAAAAATTCCTCTTAGGTCCAAACGGCGCGTTCCTTCTGTTATTGTCAATCCTCTTCGGCTTTTCTGCCGGCGTGACGCTTACTAGCGCATTTCCCGTATCGCGTAAAAATACAACAAACTCGTTCACCGTCGGTAAAGCATCTCGGGAAMACCGTTGTTCCCATTGAAGACGTGTTGCTGGATCCACTCGCGAAAGATGTGCAATGATAACAAATTGATCGACAGAGACTTTTTTAGTCGCTACTAATG
>NW_014570111.1:31457-41884 GCF_001313835.1 Polistes canadensis
GACGATTTTGTATAGCGGGGCGTGTTGTCCAATGTTATTCCTTACGTAACCAGTATTCAATAGTTGCAGTTTATCTTTCTGTCATAATATACGAAAAATTTTTAATTTTTGTTACCTATATATTTTTACTTACACAAATTACATATTCATTGTATACTATAGCTTTCTATATTTTTCTACGTAATTTGTCAATTAGAAAAACATTACTAATCTTATGTTTTACAGTACGGTTATTTTAATTGTAATAATTCACCTTACATTATATACACTTTGCATTATATTTGTATTAAGCGCTCTTATGAACGACCATCAATAGTTACCAATTTTGACCACATATAGTAATAGTAAAAAAATGTGTTGATTGTCGTTCATAGGAAAACCTGCATTACCTACAACCGAAGTCGGTAAGTAGGTCTTTTGATAGGAAAAATTCGGTAATACCGACTTTGCGCTCCTACATTACCGACATTTGGTTACTAACATTCGGTAATTATAACAATTAATATTAGCATTTATAAATAATTAGATGATTGCTGCGAATAACATTTAAACTTTACCTTTATTTGAAAAAACCTGTGACGATTATTGTTTAATAGAACAAATAATTCTTAATATAGATAACAATATTATATAATAATAATGTTATCTTGCACATAAATTATTACGCTCGTCATAAAGGCACGTGTGCAGTGAAAGGAAGTCTCGTAGCTCGAGTATAAGACGCACGTGCAGTTCCAAGAATTGCTGCTWKATAGTAACTGATATTTTTYCGAGGCAAATTCCATTCCCAGCTGACGCAGCAGTTTAGCGSTTGATAGTAACCGATATTTTTCTAAAGCAAATTCCATTCTCTGCTGACGCAGCAGTTTAACTTTTGATTGTAACTAATATTTATTCGCACGTGCAAAACTAAGTAGTCGACGCATACTTATCTCACGTATTGGTGATTTTCGGTAGTGGAGGGGGCATTTTGACGCAAATAGGGGTACCTCCCACTCGGCCGTACTGTGCTCGACGTGGGGAGCCAAAAGACTCCTCGCCGACAGTCTACCGGCAACCTCGAAACTATTCACTCAAAAATATTAACTTAAGAATAATTACCTCTTTTAAATAATATATACCTATACGTTTTGTGCCTGAGGGTCTCTCTTCCTCTAAGACAGCTTGAGACAACTCTTAAAGATTTGTCTCTTTAGTACGTGGAACAAGAGAAGTCTTTTTAAAGATACTCTTTTTATTTGGTTGGCTAGGAAGATAGACTTCTCCATTATTTTGTGTAATCATTTGTTCAATTTTATATAAGAATATACTTTGGTTTTACCTGTGAAAAAGTGACATTATTCTAACGGATAAAACCCATATTAAACCAAAATCCTGCGACTGTTTAATCGACACAATCGATTCATAAGGAGTTAGGTCCGTGGATTATCAGGATTTGTCAAAATTCGATCCGGAGGTCATCTTGATACTTTAACAAGGGTAAGTTCACCTTGTTCTTTTTAGAAATTACAGGTGCTGGCTCTTCTAGCCCGAAGCCCTGGCAAAGTACCGGTTTTACGGACTAGCCGAAATTAGAGCAAATTTTTGTGGGGTTGTTCGTTTAAATGCGGGAACGTCACAACGTGAAGAATTCAATTCTTTTTCAACAAAACACGATTTTAATAAACCTGACATCCATTTAGTTTAGTTTCTAGTATCTCATTTTTACTGTTGTTAAAAATGTTTCAATATATTTAAAACGAAATTTTGGCTACTTTCTGGATTAAATCGCAATTAAAAACTATAAAACTTCTATAGAAAAGCTACTTAACTGAAGATATAAAACGTTTTCGTTCCAGCTTTAAAGCGTATGCTTACAAATAGAAAGTAGTTTGTACGAAATATTTAGCAAACATCAATTATATTTTAACAACTCTAGTCCAAAAAAAGGAAAAAAATCATTTTATAACAACTTTTTTTAGATACTTAACGTCAAGAATTTAATTCTTTTTCAACGAAACTCGATTGTAATAAACCTGACATACATTCTGTTCAGTTTCTAGTAGCCTATTTTTACTGTCGCTAAAAATTTTTATTATATTTAGAAAGAAATTTTCGCTACTTTCTGGAATAAATCCTAATTAAAAACTATAAAATTTCTAAAAAAGTGCTTTTTACCAGATGCTATGAAACGTTTTCTTTCCAGCTTTAAAGCGTATGCTTACAAATAAGAAGTGGTAAGTCCGAAATTTTTAGCAAACATTATTTATATTTTTACAACTCTAGTCCAAAGAAAGAGAAAAAATCATTTTAAACAAATTTTTTTAGATACTTAACGTGAAGAATTTAATTCTTTTTCAACGAAATTCGATTGTAATAATCCTGACATCGATTATTTTTAGTTTATAGTATCTCATTTTTACTGTCGCTTAAAATTTTTAATATACGTAGAAAGAAATTTTCGCTACTTTCTGGATTAAATCGTAGATAAAAACTGTAAAATTTCAAAAAAAGTGCTTCTTGACAGAAAATATGATACCTTTTCTTTCCAGCTTTAAAGCGTATGCTTACAAATAAAATGTTTTAAGAAAAATAAAATTTGGCAAGCATTATTTATATTTCTACTACTGCAGTAAAAAAAAAGAAAATAATCATTTTATTACAACTTTTTTTGGTTATTTCACGCATAGAGTTAAATTCTTTTTCATGAAAACTTCACTGTAATTAACCGAAAATCTATTCTGTTAAGTTTCTAATGTCACATTTTTCCGTCTCCAAAAATTTTTCAATATATAAAAACAGAAATTTTCGCTACTTTCTGGATTAAATTGTATTTAAAAACTATAAAATTTCTAAAAAAAACTGCTATATACCCAAAGCTATTAATGTTTTCTTTTAAGCTTTAAAGCGTATACTTTCAAATAAATAGTGTTCAGTCTAAAAAAATTTATCTTTTATTATTTAAATTTCGAATACTGAATTCAAAAAAAAGAGAAAAAACTAATTTATTACAATATTATGTGGTTACTTTACCTGTAAAAATTATTTATTTTTCTACAAAACTCGGTTTCAATAAACCTAACATCCATTGTATTTAGTTTCTAGTAGCCCATTTTTACTGTCGCTAAAAATTTTCGAATAGATTTAAAAAGAAATTTTTGCATTTTTCTGGAATAAATCGTAGATTCAAAGTATAAAACTTCTATAGAAAGTGCTGTTTAAGAGAAGATATGAAACGATTTAATTCCAGCTTTAAAGCGTATGCTTACAAATAAAAAGTGGTAAGTCTGAAATATTTAGCAAACATCATTTATATATTAACAACTCTAGTCCGAATAAAGAGAAAAAATCAATTTATTACAAATTTATGTGGTTACTTGAAGTGCAAAAATTAATTCTTTTTCAACGATACTAGGTTGTAATAATCCTAACATCCATTTTGTTTAGTTTTTAGTATCCTATTTTTACTGTCGCTAAAAATTTCCAAATAGATTTAAAAAGAAATTTTCGCTACTTTCTGGATTAAATCGTAGATAAAAACTATAAAACTTCTTTAGAAGAGCTACTTAACAGAAGATATGAAACGTTTTCTTTCCAGCTTTTAGGCGTATGCTTACAAATAAAAAGATTTAAAAAAAATAAAATTTGGAAAACATTATTGATATTTCTACTACTGCAGTAAAAAAAAAGGGAAAAAATCGTTTTATTTCAACTTTTCTTGGGTATATTACGTGTAGAGTTTAATTCTTTTTCATAAAAACTAGATTGTAGTTAACCAAAAATCTATTATGTTTAATATCTAATGTCACATTTTTACGTCTCTAAAAATTTTCAATATATTTAAAAAGAAATTTTTGCTACATTTTGGATTAAATTGTAGTTAAAAACTTTAAAATTTCTGAAAAAAACTGTTATATTCATAAAGCTATAAAAGTTCTCTTTTAAGCTTTAAAGCGTATACTTTCAAATAAATTGTGTTAAGTCCAAAAAAATTATTCTTACATCATTTAAATTTCGACTACTGAAATCAAAAAAAAAGAGAAAAAATCAATTTTTTACAAATTTATTTAGTTACATTACATGTAAAAATTAATTCTTTTTCAACAAAACTTGGTTGTAATAAACATAACATCTATTCTATTTAGTTTCTAGTAGCCCTTTTTTACTGTCGCTAAAAATTTTCTAATAGATTTAAAAAGAAATTTTCGCTTTTTTCTGGGTTAAATCGTAGTTTCAAAGTATAATACTTCTGTAGAAGAGCTTTGTAAGAGAAGATATGAAACGTTTTTTTTCCAGCATTAAAGCGTTTTCTTACAAATAAAAAGTTTTAAGAAAAATAAAATTTGGCAAACATTATTTATATTTCTACTACTGCAGTAGAAAAAAGAGAAAAAATCATTTTATTACAAATTTATTTGGTTACTTTACGTGTAAAATTTATTTCTTTTTTAACGACACTTGGTTGTAATTAACCTAACATCCAATCTGTTTAGTTTCTAGTAGCCCATTTTTACTGTCGTTAACAATTTTTCAATAAAATTAAAAAGAAATTTTTGCTACTTTTTGGATTGACTCGTAGATAAAAACTATAAAACATCTATAGAAGAGCTACTTAAGAGAAGATATAAAACGTTTTCTTTTTAGCTTTAAAGCGAATGCTGTTATGTTATGTCGGAAATATTTACCAAACATCATTTATATTTTAACACTACTAGACCAAAGAAATAGAAAAAATCATTTTCTTACAAATTTATTTGGTTACTTTAGATGTAGAATTTAATTCTTTAACAACGAAACTCGATTGTTATAAACCTGACATCTATTCTGTTTAGTTTCTAGTAGCCCATTTTTACTGTCGCTAAAAATTTTCAATATATTTAGAAAAAAATTTTCTCTACTTTCTGGATTAATTCGTAGATAAAAACGATAAAATTTCTAAAATAGTGCTTTTTAACAGATGCTATGAAACGTTGTTTCAAGCTTTAAACCGTATACTTAGTAATAAAAAGTTTTTAGACAAAAAAAATTTAGCAATAATTATTTATATTTCGACTACTGCAGTCAAAAGAAAGAAGAAAATTCATTTTATAAGAACGTTTTTTAGATACCTAACGTTAAGAATTCAATTCTTTTTCAACGAAACTCGATTGTACTAAACCTGACATCCACTCTGTTTAGTTTCTAGTAGGGTATTTTTTACGTCTCTCATAATTTTTCAATATATTTAAAAAAAACTTTTCGCTTCTTTATGGATAAAATCGTAGTTAAAAACTATAAATTATCTAAAAAAAACTGCTATTTACCTAAAGCGATAAAACGTTGACTTCAAGCTTTAAAGCGTATATTTTCAAGTAAATAGTGTTAAGTCCAAAAAATTTTATGAAATATTATTTATATTTTAACAACTCTAGTCCACAGAAAGACAAAAAATCTTTTTATAACAACTTTGTTTAGATACCTAACGTAAAGAATTCAATTCTTTTTCAACAAAACTCGATTGTAATAAACCTGATATACATTCTGTTTAGCTTCTAGTAGCCCATTTTTACTGCCGCTAAAAATTTTGAATATATTTAGAAAGAAATTTTCGCTACTTTTTGGATTAGATCGTCGAAAAAAACTATAAAATTTCTAAAAAAAACTGCTATATACCTAAAGCTATAAGTGTTTTTTTTCAAGCTTTAAACCGTAAACTTAGAAATAAAAAGTTTTTAGAGAAAAAAAATTTAGCAAAAATTATTTATTTTTCGACTACTGCAGTCAAAAAAAAGAGGAAAAATCATTTTATAACAACGTTTTTTAGTTACTTTACGTTAAGAACTCAATTCTTTTTCAACGAAACCCGATTGTACTAAACCTGACATCCATTCTGTTTAGTTTCTAGTAGGTTATTTTTTACGTCTCTCATAATTTTTCAATATATTTAAAAAAAACTTTTCGCTTCTTTCTGGATTAAATCGTAGTTAAAAACTATAAATTATCTAAAAAAAACTGATATATACCTAAAGCTATAGAACGTTTTCCTTCAAGTTTTATAGCGTATAGTTTTAAATAAATAGTGTTTAGTCCGAAAAACTTTAAGAAACATCATTTATATTTCAACTACTGCAATCAAAAAAAAGAGAAAAAATCATTTTATTAAAAATTTATTTAGTTACTTTACGTGTAGTATTTAATTCTTTTTCAACGAAACTCGATTGTAATAAACCTGACATCCATTCTGTTTAGTTTCTAGTAGCCCATTTTTACTGTCATTAAAAATTTTCCAATAGATTTAAATGGAAATTTTCGCTTTTTTTGGATTAAATCGTAGATTCAAAGTAGAAAACTTCTATAGATGAGCTACTTAATAGAAGATATGAAACGTTTTCTTTCCCGCTTTTAAGCGTATGCTGAAAAATAAAAAGTTTAAAAAAAATAAAATTTAGCAAACATTATTTATATTTCTACTACTGCAGTAAAAAAAAAAAGAAAAAATCATATTAAAACAACTTTTTTTTTTATTTTACGTGTAGAGTCTAATTCTTTTTTATAAAAACTCGATTGTAGTTAACCTAAAATCTATTATGTTTAGTTTTTAATGTCACATTTTTGCGTCTCTAAAAATTTTTGAATATATTTACAAAAAAATTTTCGCTTCTTTCTGGATTAAATCGTAGGTAAAAATTATAAAATTTGAAAAAAAAACTGCTATAAACCTAAAGCTATAAATGTTTTCTTTTAAGCTTTAAAGCGTATGCTTTCAAATAAATAGTGTTCAGTCCGAAATATTTAGCAAACATCATTTATATTTTAACAACTCTAGTCCCAAGAGAAGGAAAAAATCATTTTATAACAACTTTTTTTAGATATTTACGTGAAGAATTTATTTCTTTTTTATCGATACTCGACTGAAATAAACCTGACATTCATTCTGTTTAGTTTCTTGTAGCCAATTTTTACTGTCGCTAAAAATTCTTAATATATTTAGAAAAAAATTTTCGCTACTTTCTTGATTAAATCGTAGATAAAAACTATAAAACGTCTGTAGAAGAGCAACTTAACAGAAGATATGAAACGTTTTCTTTCCAGCTTTAAAGCGTATGCTTACAAATAAAAAGTGGCAAGTCTGAAATATTTAGCAAACATCATTTATATTTCAACAACTCTAGTCCAAAGAAAGAGAAAAAATCATTTTCTAACAACTTTCTTTAGATACTTAACGTAAAGAATTAATTTCTTTTTCAACGAAATTTGATTGTAATAAACCTGACAACCATCCTATGTAGTTTCTAGTAGCCCATTTTTACTGTCGCTAGAAATTTTTCAATAGATTTGAAAGGAAATTTTCCCTTTCTTCTAGATTAAATCGTAGATTCAAAGTATAAAACTTCTATAGAAAAGTTGTTTAAGAGAAGATATGAAAAGTTTTCTTTCCTGCTTTAAAGAGTATGCTTAAAAATAAAAAGTGATAAGTCTGAAATATTAAGCAATCATCATTTATATTTTAACAAATCTAATCCAAAGAAATGGAAAGAATCATTTTATATCAACGTTTTTTACATACTTAACGTGAAGAATTCAATTCTTTCTCAACCAAACCCGATTGTAATAAACCTGACATCCATTCTTTTTAGTTTCTTGTAGCCCCTTTTTACTGTCGCTAAAAATTTTCCAATAGATTTAAAAAGAAATTTTCGATACTTTCTGGATTAAATCGTAGATTAAAACTATTAAATTTTTAATAAAATGCTATAGAAAAAAAGCTATAAAACGTTATCTTTTAAGTGTTACAGCGTAAACTAACAAACAAAAGGTGTTATGTCAAACAAAATCTAGCAAATAGCATTTATATTTCAACAACTGCAATCTGAAAAATGAGAAAAAATTATTTTATTAAAAATTTATTTAGTTAATTTACGTATAAAATTTAATTATTTTAAAAGGAAACTCGGTTGCAATAAACCTAACAATCATTCTGTTAAGTTTCTAGTAGCTCATTTTTACTTTTGCTAAAAATTTTCCAATAGATTTAAGAAAAATTTTCGCTTTTTTCTAGATAAAATCGTAGATTCAAAGTAAAAAACATCTATAGAAGAGCTGTTTAAGAGAAGATATGAAAAGTTTTCTTTTAAGCTTTTAAATGTATGCTTACAAATAAAATTGTTATGTCCGAAATATTTAGCAAACATCATTTATATTTTAAAAACGGTAGTCCAAAAAAAGAGAAAAAATCATTTTATAACAACTTTTATGAGATTCTTAACTTGAAGATTTTAATTCTTTTTTAACGAAACTCGATTGTTATAAACCTGACATCCATTCTGTTTAGGTTCTAGTAGCCCATTTTTCCTATCGCTAAAAATATTTAATATATTTAGAAAGAAATTTTAGCTACTTTCTGGATTAAATAGTAGAACAAAACTATGAAACTTCTATAGAAGGGCTACTTAACAGAAGATATAAAACGCTTTTTTCCAGCTTTAAAGCGTATGCTTCCAAATAACAAGTGGTTTGTACGAAATATTTAGCAAACATCATTTATATTTTAACAACCCTAGTATAAAGAAAGAGAAAAAATCATTTTAAAACAACGTTTTTTAGGTCCTTATCGTAAAGAATTCAATTTATTTTCTACGATACCCGATTGTAATAAACCTGATATCAATTCTTTTTAGTTTCTAGTATGGTATTTTTTTCGTCTCTCAAAATTTTTTAATATATCTAAAAAGAAATTTTTGCTACTTTCTGAATTAAATCGTAGTTAAAAACTATAAATTTTCTTAAAAAAACTGATATATACCTAAAGCTATAGAACGTTTTCCTTCAAATTTTTTAGCGTATACTTTCAAAAAAATAGTGTTTAGTTCGAAAACTTTAGCAAACATTATTTATATTTCGACTACTGCAGTCAAAAAAAAGAGAAAAAATCATTTTAGTACAACTTTTTTTGGTTACTGCACGTGTAGAATTGAATGTTGTACAAAAGCTGTACAACGTTTTCTTTCAAGTTTTAAAGCGTATACTAACAAATAAAAAGTGTTACGTTCAATAACATCCAGCAAAATACATTTATAATTCAACAACTGCAGTTCAAAAAAAGGAATAAAATCATTTTATTACAACATTATTTGGCTACTTAACGTATAGAATTCAATTCTTTTTCAACGAAACCCGATTGTAGTAAGCCTGAAGTTCATTCTGTCTTGTTTCTAATAGCACATTTTTAACTTTACAAAAAAGATTTAATATATTTTAAAAGAAATATTTGCTACTTCCAGATTTAGACCGTAGTTCAAAACTATTAGATACATAAAGAAATGCTATATAACAAAAGCTGTAAAACGTTTTCYTTCAAGTTTAAAAGCGTATACTAACAAATAAAAAGTGTTACGTTCAATAATATCCAGCAAATACCATTTATAATTAAAAAAAAGCAGTTCAAAAAAAGGAAAAAAATCATTTTGTTACAACATTTTTTAATTACTTAACGTAAAGAACACAATTGTTTTTTAACAAAACTCGATTGTAGTAAACCTGACGTTTATTCTGTCTTGTTTCTAGTAGCACATGTTTACCTTCACAAATTAGATTTAATATATTTAAAAAGAAATTTTTCCTACTTTCTGAATTAAACCGTAGTTCAATACTATTAGATACATAAAGAAATGCTATATAAGAAAAGATGTAAAACGTTTTCCTTTAAGTTATAAAGCGAATACTAACAAATAAAAAGTGTTACGTTCAATAAAATCCAGGTAATAACATTTATATTTCAAAAACTGCATTCCAAAAAAAGAAAAAAAATCATTCTATTACAACATTTTTTTGTTACTTTACGTGAAGAACTCAATTAATGTTCAACGAATCTCGATTGTAGTAAACCTGACGTCCTTTCTTTATTGTTTCTAATAGCACCTTTTTACCTTCACAAAAAAAATTTAATACATATAAAAAGAAATTTTTTTACTTTATGAATTAAACCGTACTTCAAAACTATCAGATACATAAAGAAATGCTTTATAACAAAAGATATAAAACGTTTTCCTTTAAGTTTAAAAGCGTATACTAACAAATAAAAAGTGTTACGTTCAATAAAATCCAGAAAATCACATTTATAATTCAACAACTGCAGCTCAAAATATGGAAAAAAATCATTTTATTACAACATTTTTTGGTTACTTAACGAGAAGAACTTAATTCTTTTTCAACGAAAATCGATTGTAATAAACCTGACTTACATTCTGTTTTGATTCTAGAAGCAAATTTTAACCGTCGCTAAAAATATATAAATATATTTAAAAAGAAATTTTTGCTAGTTTCTGAATAAAACCGTAGTTTAAAACTATTAGATACATAAAGAAATGCTATATAACAATAGCTGTACCACGTTTTCTTCTAAGTTTTAAAGCGTATACTAACAAATAAAAAGTGTTACGTTCAATAAAATCCAGCAAATAACATTTATA
>NW_014570112.1:0-11451 GCF_001313835.1 Polistes canadensis
AAAAAAAAAAAAAAAAAAAAAAAAAAAAAAAAAAAAAAAAAAAAAAGGGTTGCGTCAGGGTTGCGTCAGGGTTGCGTCAGGGTTAGAACGTCGGGATATCTTTAGGGATGCGTCAGGATTTAAACGTCGAGGTTGCTTTAGGGTTGCTACGTCAGGGATGCTTTAGGGAATCGCCAGGTTAGAAACGTCAGGGTTTCTTTAGGGATGCGTCAGGTTTAGAACGTTGGGATAGCTGTAGGGATGCGTCAGGGTGGAAACGTCAGGGTTGCTTTAGGGATGCGTTAGGGTAGGTACGTCAGGGTTGCTTTAAAAATGCGTCAGAATTGGAGCGTCATGGTAGCTTTAGGTTTGAACGACGGGGTTTCTTTAGCGATGCGTCAGGGTTTGAACATCAGGGTTGCTTCAGGGATGCGTCAACGTGGGAAAGTCGGGGTTGCTTTAGGGATGCGTCAGGGTTGGGACGTCTAGGTTGCTTTACAGATTCGTCAAGGTTGAGACGTCTAGGTTGCTTTAGGGATGCGTAAGTGTTGGAAGGTTGGGGTGGCGTTCGAGATGCGTTAGGGTTGCGTCAGGGTTGCGTCAGGGTTACATCAGGGTCCTATCCGTAGGTAGGGGGTAGTAGAATACTCCCACAGTATTCCCTGCTTGTCGTAATAGGCGACTAAAAAAGAGGGTGTGAATGGTGTGTGTATGTTCTGTGTTGCTATTTCTCTCTTTGATTCTTTCTATCCCCTCTTTTTTATTCTTTCTTATCTTTTACTTCCTTGTTTTCCTCTCCTTTCCTCTGGGCTTGTGCCTACGCCTAAAAAATAAATATGGCTGGTACAAACTGAGGGACTAAACCGTGTAGGAGGGAAACCTACACAACAGCGGTTCTTGGTGGTGGTAGGACAGGCTTTTTGCCGTCGTCAGCATACGACTGTCATGAGTCGAGGGTAGGCGACCTGGCCCTGACTCTGGATAATGCCTCAAGAAGTTTTTCGCAGATTGGTGACCTGGCTCGCGAATCGACTATGGCATCAGAAAAAGGGGCAGTGATAGAGGGATTGCAGAAGGAGACCATTGACCTGGAGGAGTTGAGGATTTCCGTTCCAGATTCGCTAATCAAGACCAAGGGGAACAAGAGGATGAGAAGTATCATCACGTCGTCGGAGGAGGACGACTGCCTCATCGTAGAAGAGGATGCACCAGGAGGAGGCCAGACGCCGCTGACACTGGAGGCAGGAAGGCTTCCGGAGAAACTCAGGTCAAACCTAAGGGGGATAGAAAAGGAGAGAGCGCGATGCTCAAATATGAAAGGAGAAGTGTCGGGCAAGATCAAGCTATTTGTTAGAGACTCGCTTATCATTGCCGACGAGATGGAAGAGCAGATGGATAGACAGTCTGGCTCCCCGTTCTCAAGGGCTAAAGCAGTGATCCAGCTTAGAACGGAAGCAAAGATAAGAGACGAACAGATTCGTCAGATGGAAGGTAAAATCTCTAGGCTCCAGAGGGAGCTTAAATAGCGAGATGCTGACAAACAAAGCCATGGAGTAAAGGCGGTTGCTGCCCCGAATCAAGGAAGGAAGACGCCTACAACAAGTAGAGCAACCCTATCTCTGGAAAAGAGATGGGAAGATGCGAGGGTTAGTGATGGTATGGGCTGTGTTATGGCGGTTCTGAGGGACTTTGGTAAGAGTATTGAAGCCCTGCAGAAGACACAGTAGGAGATGTGGAACATCTTTAAGGGAGCCAGCAAGCCACCCTAGCGGGAACAGAAGGGACTGCGGTGGGGGGGAAGGGAAATGCTTCCGCCCCGGGAATCTCGAAGGCTCCTGCCTAAGGGATGCCTACTGCGAGTACTGTTGTCCCCCCCTTACAGGATGGATTTACCGAGGTGATGGGAAGAAGGAAACGTCGCCAGCAGACAAAACCAGCTGTTAGGCAGGAGAAGGCCACCACATCGGGGGATCAGGGTGCCACAGGAAGTGGCACAAAGAAGAAAAAGAAAAGGAAGAAGAGGAAGAATCGCAGCGGTGGGACCAGGGAGACGGCAGTGTTCTCACTGGCGTGCAACGTGGCGATATCTTATCGCGATACTCTCGCCAAGACCAGGGAGAACATCAGCCTCAAGGACATCGGAATAAATAATATGACAATGAGGAGGGGTGTCACGGGGGCCTTCATCTTTAGTGTCAGTGAGAAGACGGCTGCTGTAAAGGGGGACCGGGTGGCCGAAGCCTTGAGGAGGACAGTACCGGAAGCCAGGATCGCTCGGCTACAGAAAACGAGGTCCTTTAGKCTGGTGGGTATTGACCCAAGCCTGAACATGACTATTATAAGAAATGCCCTCCTTACAGTAAAGGGGAAAGTCGACCCAAATAAAATCTGGGTTGGTGAGATTAGGGATGGCAGGGGACGTCTCTGGGAGACGGTTTTCTCTGCTCCGGTGGAAATGGCTCAGGTTGTTATCAACAGGGGAGGGGTAGACTTTGGTCTATACCGGGCAAGAGTGGTCGAGCTCAGACAAAGGCCACTGCGTTGCCACCGATGCCTGGCCAGGAGGCATGTTGCTATGGGCTGCCCTAGTCCCACCTCTAGGGCGAGCCTTTGCCATCAGTGTGGCCAACCGGGTCACAATGCAAGGGACTGTAAAAATAAGGTAGAGTGTCCGGTGTGTAGGGACGCTGGGCACAGGAACAAGAACCATCGTGCGGGGAGCTGGGAGTGCCTGGTGGTCCCTCCGCGAAGGGCTAACAGTGAAACGAGCGCGTCCGCGGGTGCTATTGAGGCTCGGGTGCCTAGTGTTTCGGTGAAAGAAGAGGGTATAGAGGTGGACGTAGACCTGTCTACTCCTGCAAGGATCGTGAACGGAAAAACTGCGCAGGACAAGGGCTGCGATARGAACAGGTGTGCGGGGCCTGCAGAAGTAGCGGGGGTTAGTGGTGTAACCAGTAATAATGTCCCTTAGTGAATGCTGCGTACAGGTGAACCTGAACCATGCGCGAGATGCGCAGGATCTACTGATCTAGCGTATGCGCGAGTGTGGGGCGGGGATCGCGGTTATCGCAGAGCCGTGGTGGGTTCCACCCGGTGATGAGAAATGGTTCTCGTCCCTGGGGGAGGCTCCGCTGTCTGCGGTATTGGTAGGTTAAAGTAGAAGACCCTGCATTCTGGTGCATAGCGGTAACTTCTTTGTAGCCGTTAAGTGGGGGGACTCGCTGGTGATATCAGTCGACTTTTCCCCCAGCGAGGTAATTAGTAAATATTGTAGACTCCTGGACGAGCTCGAAGAGCTCTTGGGAAGATTTCCTATTTCTCCGGTGCTGGTGGCTGGCGACTTTAATGCCYGGGCCCGTAGATGGGACCCGGAGGGTAGGAGTAACCTAAGGGGAGAGTTGCTCTCTACCTGGGCCAATCGGTTGAACTTGCACCTCTTCAACCGAATTAGCTGCCCTACGTGCGTTCGGCCACAAGGGTCGAGCGTCATTGACCTCACGTTGGGCTCGTCAGCTGCTAGTGTCCGCTTATCGAAGTGAAGGGTAGAGGAGGCAGAGTCCCTTTTCGACCATGTTTATGTAGTTTATAAATACTGCCATGAGACTGCAGGGGTCCGAAGCTTGAGTTGGCCCGGCAAGACTTTCCCTCGGTGGAATGCGAGGGCTGCAGACGAGGATATGCTCGACGCTGCCCTTATATCGGGCGACTGGACTCGTCCCAGTAGCGAGTGTAGTTAGCGAGATTTTGTTAGGTGGCTGCGAGGAATGTTAGTGCGCGTGTGTGACATGGCACTGCCGAGAGCGGGGAACACGAGGGACAGGAGGAGGAAGGCGTGTTGGTGGTCGCAGGAACTGTCTGCTCTTAGGGCAGAAGCGACTGCGGCTAGGAGGCGCTTTCTGAAGGCCAGACGCAGTAGAGATCAAAGAAGAATGGAGCTGTGTCTGGAGGCCCGCATGCAGACTTAAAAACTATTGAGGAGGGCCATTAGGTAGGCCAAAGCCACTGCCTGGAGAGACTTCGTGGGGACACTGGAGGCAGACCCGTGGGGCAGACCATATCGCCTGGTCATGGGAAAGTTGAGGCTATACTCAGCACCCTTGACAGAGTTACTCGAGCCAGTAGTGATTGACCGGGTGTTGGGGGGCCTATTTCCCCAAGTAGAGCGGAACATTAGTGGGGACTTGCGCGGTGTTCAAGTGGATGGTGCGGCGGTAACGCTGGAAGAGGTGCTGACTACGGCAAGAAAGATCGCCGGTGGAAAGGCTCCGGAACTGGACGGGGTCCCGGGCATAGTGATAAAGGCAGCAGCGGTCCACTGCGGGGTCAGTCYAGCTGAACTATTTACGGAGTGTTTCAGGACCATCAACTTTTCAATAGCCTGAAAAAGGGCTAGGCTGGTCCAGATAAAGAAGAAACAGGACGCCCAACCAGATCTGCCTGGCTCCTACAGACCGATTTGCCTGCTGGATAAAGCCGCGAAACTGTTTGAGCGGGTGATTGTGGCAAGGATAAACAGGTGCTTGGAGACAGGGGGTCTGCTGTCGCAGGCGCAACATGGCTTTCGCGTTAGACGCTCAACGGTCGGTGCCATAATGGAGGTGAAAAACGTAGTGCGGGAGTGTGTGGACAGTGAGGGATCCTGACTTCGCTGGATATCAAAAATGCGTTTAACTCACTGCTGTGGGAGACTATCTTTAGGGCGCTGGATGAAATGGGCCTTCCCACATATATTGTGAACATTATAAGAAGTTATTTGTCCAACCGAACGTTATTGTTTGTCAGGAAGCGGGGACAATTAGAGGAAAGACAAGTTTTGTGCGGGGTTTCGAAGGGTTCGGTGCTGGGAGCAACCCTGTGGAACGTCGCCTATGACAGTGTCCTCCGGGTTCCGATGCCGGGGGGTTCCCGGGTCGTCTTTTACGCAGACGACACGGCCCTTCTGTCATTGGGACGGGACTCTTCGGAGGCAATCGCGAATGCGGAACGCGACCTTGACGTGTTAGTGGGAGCGATTGAGGAGCTTGGCCTTGAGGTGGCGCCACACAAGACGGAGGCAATSGCCTTCCCTGCCTCTGCCCTCCGCAGACGCAGGAATGTTCTGGCCCCCGTCATTAGGGTTAGGGGGTCTAGGGTTGTTATAGGTCCCAGAGTCAAGTACCTGGGCGTGGTGTTAGACTCTAGCTTTACTTTTAGGCCCCACTTTGCGGCCTTGATCTCGAAGGCGGAGGGGATCCTCCGGTCTCTTGGAAGGCTCCTTTCGAACCTTCATGGACTGGGGGAGAAGAAGAGACGCCTCTACGGTAGCGTAGTCCAATCGGTGCTCATTTATGGGGCACCGGTGTGGTGGCGCGCTGTTGTGGAGGACATGCGTCTCAAGCGGGCCATTCGATCGTTTCAGAGGAGGGTGGCGATCAGGGTGTGTTGCGCATATAAGACGGTGTCGTTCTATGCGGCGATGATGGTTGCGGGGATCATTCCTCTCGATCATCTTGCGCCCTGACTGGCAGAGGTGTATGTGACCATTAATGATGCGGAGGGACCTGTTCCTCCAGTCATTAAGGCGGCGCTAGGCGCTGAGGCTAGGAGGATGGCGGTTGCTGCATGGAAGGAAGAGGAGTTAGGTTTGACGGGGGTAACGGGAGAAACGGGGGCGCGGGTAAGGGCAGCTATTTCCGATAGGTTGGATGAGTGTGTGGAAAGGCCGCACTCTATAAGTACGACCTTTCACACCACTCAGCTAATGACCGGACATGGTTGCTTCCCTGCGTTCTTTTGTAGAATAGGGAAGGCGGTATCTCCGCAGTGCTGTCACTGCGGAGCAAATGTAGACGACGCTGAACACACCCTGGTCGGCTGCCCGGCGTGGAAGAGTGAGCAGGACGGTCTTATTGGGGACTTAGAGGAGAGTGCATTTCTCCCTCTCCGGCATAGTCAGGGCATCCTTGGATATGCCAGGGGGATAGGATGCATTCCGGTCTTTCGCAAATTGCGTAATAAGGGCGAAAGAGGATGTGGTGAGAGAGAAAGAACGGAGGTATAGGAGATGGTTGCGTGCAGTGCTGCAGAGGAGACTAGCTCCTAGGCGGCCCCCTCGGGCGAGACTTCGCGTGGCAGGGGCGACGAATGGCTGACACCTTTGCGTCGCTTCCCCCTCATTGTATGGAGTTTATATTATACTGGAATGTGAGGGCTGTGTGTAAATACGGTATGAGAGTGGAATGGGCCTGACCGGAACATTGTCTTATTGTAAGGTCAGGCTAGGAGTGAGTAAGTAGTCTGCGTCACCAGTTGTATCTGTCCAGTGCGCCTAGGTATGAGAGATTGCGCCTCTGGGGAGGAAACTCTACCGTTGAGAGCGCCGGATGTAGAAATGTGTGTGTTTGTGCGGAAGAAAGCGTGGGCTTATTAGGGGAGAGGAACAAAGGTAATTTGAACTGTACAGACTGTGCGTTGCGCCTGCCTCTTCTCCTCGCGGGAGACTTTGCACCAGGTGGGTTTTTAGTCGGTAAGAAACCGACATTCCCTTAAGTACCGGGCTCAAGAGGCCTATTGAAAGTTTTCCCCCTGACAAAATGTAAAAAAAAAAAAGGGTTGAAACGTTAGGGTTGCTTTAGGGATGCGTCAGGGTTAGAACGCCAGAAATGCTTTAGGGAGTCGTCAGGGTTGAAACGTCAAGGTTGCTTTAGGAATGCGTCAGGGTTGGAACGTCAAGGTTACTTTAGGGATGCGGCAGAGATGGAACGTCAGAATTACTTTAGGGATGCGTCAGGTTGGAGCGCAATGGTTCTTTTAAGGATGCGTCAATGTTGGAACGTCAGGTTTGCGTCAGGAATGCATCAGTGTTTGAACGTCAGGGTAGCTTTAGGGATGCGTCAGCGTTGGAACGTCAGGGTTGCTTAAGTGGTGCATCAGGGTTGAAACGTCAGGGCTGCTTAAAGGATGCGTCAGGGTTTGGATTGTCAGGGCTGCTTTAGTAAGGCGCCAGGCTTAGAACGTCAGGGTTGCGTCAAGCATGCGTCAGTGTTAAAACGTCAGGGTTGCTTTAGGCATGCGTCAGGGTTGAATCATCCGGGTAGCTTTATGGATGCCTAAGGGTTAAAACGTCAGGGTTGC
This sequence comes from Polistes canadensis, assembly GCF_001313835.1. Taxonomy (NCBI): domain Eukaryota; kingdom Metazoa; phylum Arthropoda; class Insecta; order Hymenoptera; family Vespidae; genus Polistes; species Polistes canadensis. The sequence continues at coordinate 7,093 of NW_014570112.1, forward strand.
TATAGGGATGCGTCTGGGTTGGAACGGCAAAAATGCTTTTGGGATGCGTCAGGGGTGCAACGTCTGGGCATCGTCAGGGATCCGTCAAGGCCTAAAAGTCAGGGTTGTTTAAGGGATGCGTCAGGGTTGGAAAGTTAGCGTTGCGACAGGGATGCGTTAGGGTGAGAACGTCAGAGATGCTTTAAAGATGCGTCAGGTAAGGAACGTCAGGGTGGCTTAAGGGATGCGTCAGGGTTTAGATCGTCAGTGTTGCTTTAGATATGCGTCAGGGTCGGACCGTCAGGGCAGCTTTAGGAATGCGTTAGCGGTTTGAACGTCAGGGTTGCGTCAGGGATGCGTAAGGTTTTGAACGTCAGGATTGCTTTAGGGATGCGTGAGGGTTGGAACGTCAGGGTCGCTTTAGGGATGCGTCAGAATTAGAACGAAAGGGTTTCTTCAGGGATGCGTCGAAGTTGGAACGTCAGGGTTGCTTTTGGGATGCGTCAGAGTTGGAACGACAGGGTTGCTTTAAGGATGCGTAAGGGTTGGACCGTTAGGGCATCTTTAGGGATGCGTTAGGGTTAGAACGTAACAGTTGCTTTAGGGATGCGTCAGAGTGGGAACGACAGGGTTGCTTTAAATATGCGTCAGGGTTGGAGCGTCAGGGCAGCTTTAGGGATGCGTTATGGTTAGAACGCCAGGGTTGCTTCAGGGATTCGTCAGGGTTGGAAAGGTAAGGTTGCTTTTTTGATGCGTTAGGGGTGAAACGTCAGGATTGCGTCAGGAATGCATCAGGGTTTAAAAGTCAGGGTTGTTTAAGGGATGCGTCAGGTTTGAAACGTCAGGTTTGCGTCAGGGATGCGTCAGGGTTAGAACGTCAGAGATGCTTTAGTGATGCGACAGGTTTGGAACGTCAGGGTTGCTTAAAGGATGCGTCAGGGTTTTGATTATCCAAGTTTCTTTAGATATGCGCCAGGTTTAGAACGTAACGGTTGCTTTAGGGAGGCGTCAGAGTGGGAACGACAGGGTTGCTTTAAATATGCGTCAGGGTTGGACCGTCAGGGCAGCTTTAGGGATGCGTTATGGTTAGAACGCCAGAGTTGCTTTAGGGATTCGTCAGGGTTGGAAAGGCAAGGTTGCTTTTTGGACGCGTCAGGGGTAGAACGTCAGGGATGCGTCAGGGATGCGTCAGGGTTTAAACATCAGGGTTGCTTTAGGGATGCGCCAGGGTTAGAACGTCAGGGTTGCTTTAGGAATGCGGCAGGGTTAGATCGTCAGGGTTGCTCTAGGGATGCGTCAGGATTGGAACGTCAGGGTTTCTTTAAGGATGCGTTAGGGTTCGAACGTCAAGGTTGCTTTGGGAATGCGTCAGGGATAAAACGTCAGAGTTTTGTCAGTAATGCGTCAGGGTGGGAACTTCAGGGTTGCTTTAGGGATGCGTCAGGTTTGGAACGTCAAGGTTGCTTTAGGAATGGGTAAGGGTTTCGTCAGGGTTGCGTCAGGTATGCGGCAGGGTTTGAATATCTGGATTGCTTTAGGGATGCGTGAGGGTTTAAACGTTAGGGTCGCTTTAGGGATGCGTTAGGATTAGAACGTAAGGGTTATTCTAGGGATGCGTCAGGGTTGGAACGTCTGGGTTGCGTCAGGGATGCGTCAGGTTTAAAAAGTCAGTGTTGTTTCAGGGATACGTCAGGGTTGAAACGTCAGGTTTGCGTCAGAGATGCGTCAAGGTTAGCACGTCATAGATGCATTAAGGATGCGTCAGGTTTGGAACGTCTGGGTTGCGTAAGGGATGCGTCAGGGTTTGTATCGTCAGGGTTTCTTTAGGTATGCGTTAGGTTTAGAACGTCAGGGTTGCTTTAGGGATGCGTCAGAATAGTATTGTCAGGGTTGCTTTAGGGATGCGTCACGGTTTAAACGTCAGGGTTGCGTCAGGGATGCGTCAGGGTATGAACGTCATGATTGCTTTAGGGATGCGTGAGGATTGGAACGTCAGGGTCGCTTTAGGGATGCGTCAGGATTGAAACGAAAGGGTTTCTTTAGGGATGCGTCGGGGTAGGAACGTAAGGGTTGCTTAAGGGACGCGTCAGGGTTTGTAACGTCAGGGTTGCTTTAGGTATGCGCCTAGTTAGGAAAGTCAGGGTTGCTTTAGGGATTTGTCAGAATAAAATCGTCAGGATGGCGTAAGGTATGCGTCAGGGTGGAAACGTTAGGGTTGCGTTAGGGATGCGTCAGGGTTTGAACTTAACGTTTGCGTCAGGGTTGCGTCAGTGTTGCGTCTGGGTTTAAACGTCAGGCTTGCTCAAGGGATGCGTCAGGGTTGAAACATCAGGGTAGCTTTAGAAATACGTAAAAGTTAGAACGTCAGGGTTGCTTTAAGAATGCGTCTGGGTTTGAACGTAAGGTTTGCTTTACAGATGCGTCAGTATTAGAACATCAGGGTTGCTTAAAGAATGCGTAAGAGTGGGACCGTCGGGGATGCTTTAGGGATGGGTCAGGGTTTGAACGTCAGGATTGCTTTAGTGATTCGTCAGTGTTGCAACGTCAAGAATTCTTTAGAGATGCGTTAGGGTTAGAACGTCAGGGTTGCTTAAGGTATGCGTCAGGGTTGGAACGTCAGGGTTGCTTTAGGTATGCGCAAGGTTCAGAACGTCAGGGTTGCTTTAGGGATGCGTCAGAATGGAATCGTCAGAGTGGTTTTAAGGATGCGTCACGGTTAGAACGTAAGAGTTGCGTCAGGGATGCGTCAGTGTTGGAATATCAGGGTTGCGTCAGGGATGCGTCAGGGTTGGAGCGTTAGGTTTGCGTAAGGGTTTGGACATCAGGGTTTCTTTAGGGATAGGTCAGGGTTGGAACGTCAGGGTGGCGTCAGGGATGCGTCAGGGTTCGAACGTCATGTTTACGTCAGGGATGCGTCAGTGTTGGAACGTCAGGGTTGCGTTAGGGATGCGTCAGGGTTTGAACTTAACGTTTGCGTCAGGGTTGCGTCAGTTTTGCGTCTGGGTTGGACCGTCAGGGTTGCTCAAGGGATGCGTCAGGGTTAGAACGTCAGGATTTCTTAAGGGATGCGTCAGAGTTTGAACGTCAGGGTGGCTTAAGGTATGCGTCAGGGTTTGGAACGTCATAGTTGCTTTAGGTATGCGCCAGGTTTGGAACGTAAGGGTTGCTTAAGGGATGCGTCAGAATGGAATCGTCATGGTAGCTTAAGGGATGTGTCACAGTTGGAACGTAAGGGTTGCGACAGGGATGCGTCAGTGTTGGAGCGTCAGGGTTGGAACGTTAGGTTTGCGTAAGGGTTTAAACATCAGGGTTGCTTTAGGGATAGGTCAGGGTTGAACGTCAGGCTTGCGTCAGTGATGCGTTAGGGGTCGAACGTCAGGGTTGCGTCAGGGATGCGTCAGGTTGAAAAAGTCAGGTTTGCGTAAGGGTTAAGACGTCAGGGTTGCCTTAGAATGCGTAAGAATTGCGTCAGGGTTGCGTCAGGGTTGCGTCAGAATTGCGTCAGGGTTGCGTCCGGGTTTCGTCAGGGTTGTGTCAGGATTGGAACATCAGGGTTGCTTTAGGTGTGCGTCAGATTTGGAACGTCAGAGTTGCGTCAGGGATGCGTCAGTGTTGAAACGTTAGGATTGTGTAAGGGTTTGAACATCAGGGTTGCTTTAGGGACGCGTCAGGGTGTGAACGTAATATTTTCGTCAGAGATGCGCTAATGTTGGAAGTCAGGGTTTCGTCAGGGATTCGTCAGTGGTTAAACGTCAGGGTTGCTTTAGGTATGCGTCAGGGTTGGAACGTCAGGGTTGCGTTAGCGATGCGTCAGTGTTGGAACATAAGGTTAGTCTAGGGATGCGTCAGGATTGGAACGTCAGGGTTTCTTTAAGGATGCGTTAGGTTTGGAACTTCAGGGTTGCTTAGGGAATGCATCAGGGATGAAACGTCCGGGTTGCGTCAGGGATGCGTCAGGGTTGGAACATCAGGGTTGCTTAAGGGATGCGTCAGAGGTAGAACGTCGGGGATGCTTTAGGGATGCGTAAGGTTTGCAACGACATTGTGACTTTAAGGATGCGCCAGGTGTAGAACGTCAAAATTGCTTTAGGTATTCGTAAGAATGTTATCGTCAGGGCTGCTTTAGTGATGCGTCACGGTTGGAACGTCAGAATTTCGTTAGGGATGCGTCAGGGTTTGAACGTCAGGATTGCTTTAGGGATGCGTCAGTGTTGGAACATCAGGGTTGCTTTAGGGATGCGTCAGGGTTGGAACGTAAGGTTTTCTTTAGGAATGGGTCAGGGTGGGAACTTCAGAGATGCTTATGGGATGCATCAGATTTGGAACGTCAGGGTTGCGTCAGGGATGCGTCAGCGTTGATACGTCAGGGTTGCGTCAGGG
>NW_014570112.1:12000-20003 GCF_001313835.1 Polistes canadensis
GGGTTTGGACATGAGGGTTTCTTTAGGGATAGGTCAGGGTTGGAACATCAAGGTTGCGTCAGGGATGCGTCAGGGTTCTAACGTCATGTTTGCGTCAGGGATGCGTAAGTGTTGGAACGTCAGGGTTGCGTTAGGGATGCTTCAGTGTTTGAACTTTACGTTTGCGTCAGGGTTGCGTCAGTGTTGCGTCTGGTGGGAACGTCAGGGTTGCTTAAGGAATGCGTCATGGATGAAACGTCAGGGTTGCGTCAGGGATGCGTTAGGGTGGAAATGTCAGTAGTTGCATTAGGGATGCATCAGGGTTTGAACGGCAGGGTTGCTTTAGGGATGCGTCAGGGTTTAAATGTCAGGGTGGCTTTAGGGTTGCGTCAGGGTGGGAACGTTAGGGTTGCTTTAGAGATGCGTCAGGGTTGGAACATCAGGGTTGCTTAAGGGATGCGTCAGATCTAGAACGTCGAGGATGCTTTAGGGATGCGTAAGGTTTGCAACGACATTGTGACTTTAAGGATGCGCCAGGTGTAGAACGTCAGGGTGGCTTTAGGTATTCGTAAGAATGTTATCATCAGGGTTGCATTAGGGATGCGTCACGGTTAGAACGTCAGGGTTGCGTCAGGGATGCGTCGAAGTTTGAACGTCAGGATTGCATTAGGGATGCGTCAGTGTTGGAACATTAGGGTTGCTTTAGGGATGCGTCAGGGTTGTAACGTAAGGTTTGCTTTAGGAATGGGTAAGGGTTTGAACTTCAGAGATGCTTAAGGCATGCAGCAGATTTGAAACGTCAGGGTTGCATTAGGGATGCGTCACGGTTGATTCGTCAGGGTTGCGTCAGGGATGCGTCAGGGTTGGAACGTAAGGTTTTCGTAAGAGTTTGGACGTCAGGATTGCCTTAGAATGCGTCAGGGTTTAAACATCAGGGTTTCTTTAAAGATGCGTCAGGGTTGGAACGCCAGAAATGCTTTTGGGAGTGGTCAGGGTTAAAACGTCATGATTGTTTTAGGGATGTGTCAGAGTTGAAACATCAGGGTAGCTTCAGGGATGCGTCAGGGTTAGAACGTTAGGGTTGCTTTAGGAATGCGTAAGGGTCGGAACGTCAGGTTTCATTTATGGATGCGCCAGGGGTGGAACGTCTGGGTTGCGTCAGGGTTGCGTCAAGGTTTGAACGTTAGGGTTGCTTTAGGGATGCGTCTGGGTTTAGACGTCATGGTTGCTTTAAGGATGCGTCAGGATTGAAACGTTAGGGTTGCTTAAGGGATGTGTCACGTTTGGAACGTCAACGTTGCTTTATGGATGCGTCAGGGATGAAAAATGAGGGTTGCGTCCAGGATGCGTCATGGCTTAAAAGTCAGGGGTTGCTATAGGGATGCGTCAGGGTTAGAAAGTCAGAGATGCTTTAGGAAGTCGTCAGGGTAGAAACGTCAAGGTTGCTTTAAGGATGCGTCAGGGTTGAAACATCAGGGTAGCTTTAGAAATACGTCACAGTTAGAACGTCAGGGTTGCTTTAAGGATGCGTCAGAGTTGGAACGTAAGGTTTGCTTTACAGATGCGTCAGTGTTAGAACATCAGGGTTGCTTAAAGGATGCGTAAAAGTGGGATCGTCGGGGATGCTTTAGGGATGGGTCGGGGTTGGAACGTCAGGGTTGCTTTAGGGATTCGTCAGTGTTGCAAAGTCAAGGATTCTTAAGAGATGCGTTAGGGTTAGAACGTCAGGGTTGCTTTAGGGATTTGTCAGGAGTAGAACATCAGGGTTGCTTAAGGGATTAGTCAGCGTTGAAACGTCAGGGTTGCTTAAGGTATGCGTCAGGGTTGGAACGTCAGGGTTGGAACGTCAGGGTTGCTTTAGGTATGCGCAAGGTTTGGAACGTGAGGGTTGCTTTAGGGTTGCGTCAGAAGGGAATTTTCAGGTTGGTTTTAAGGATGCGTCACGGTTGGAACGTAAGGGTTGCGTCAGGGATGCGTAAGTGTTGGAACGTCAGGATTGCGTCAGGGAAGCGTCAGGGTTGGAACGTTAGGTTTGTTTAAGGGTTTGGACATCAGGGTTGCTTTAGGGATGGGTCAGGGTTGGAACGCCAGGGTTACGTCAGGGATGCGTTAGGGTTCGAACGTCATGTTTGCGTCAGGGATGCGTCAGGGTTGGAACGTCAGCGTTGCGTTAGGGATGCGTCAGTGTTTGATCTTAACGTTTGCGTCAGGGTTGCGTCAGTGTCGCGTCTGCGTTGGAACGTCAGGGTTGCTTAAGGGATGCGTCAGGGTTAGAACGTCATGATTTTTTAAGGGATGCGTCAGAGTTTGAACGTCAGGGTTGCTTAAGGTATGCGTCAGTGTTGGAACGTCATGGTTGCTTTAAGTATGCGCCAGGTTGGGAACGTAAGGGTTGCTTTAGAAATGCGTCAGAATGGAATCTTTAGGGTGGCTTTAGTGATGTGTCATGGTTGGAACGTAAGAGTTGCGACAGGGATGCGTCAGTGTTGGAGCGTCAGGGTTGCCTCAGGGATGCGTCAGGGTTGGAACGTTAGGTTTGCGTAAGGGTTTAGACATCAGGGTTGCTTTTGGTATGGGTCTGGGTTGAAAGTCAGGGTTGCTTTAGGGATGCGTCAGGGGTCGAACGTCATGATTGTGTCAGGGATGCGTCAGTGTTGGAACGTCAGGGTTGCGTTAGGGATGCGTCAGGGTTTGAACTTCACGTTTGCGTCAGGGTTGCGTCAGGTCTGAAACATCATGGTTGCTTTAGGGATGCGTCAGATTTGGAACGTCAGGGTTGCGTCAGGGATGCGTCAGTGTTGATACGTCAGGGTTGCGTCAGGGATGCGTCAGGGTTGGAACGTCAGGTTTGCGTAACGGTTTGGACGTCAGGGTTGCCTTAGAATGCGTCAGGGTTGCGTCAGGGTTCCCCCCCGTGGGTAGGCCCCCCCGTGGGTAGGGGGTAGTAGAATACTCTCACAGTATTCCCTGCTTGTCGTAAGAGGCGACTAAAAGGGAAGGTGTGAATGGTGTGTGTATGTTCTGTGTGGCTATTTCTCTCTTTAATTCTTTCTATCCCTGCTTTATCTATTCTTTCTTGTCTCTTCTTTCCTTCTTTTCCTCTCCTTTCCTCTGGGCTTGTGCGTACATATAATATATATAAATATGGATAGCACAAGGACAGAGACCAAAACGTGTGGGAGGGACACCCACAMAACGGCGGTGTTTGGTGGTGGTAGGACAGGCCACCTATCGTCGACATCATGCAACTGTCATGAGTCTAGGGTAGGGGACCCGGCCCTGACTCTGGATAATGCGTCGGGAAGTTATTCGCGGGTAGGCGACCTGGGCTGCGGATCGACTGTTGTTTCAGGAAGTGGAGAGCGCTCCTTGGAAGAACGACTGAAATGCACGGTGAGGTGCATTGAGGATTTGGAGACTGACCATGTTCTGGTCAGGCCTCATAAAAAAAGGGCAAGACCAATACAATACACCTCATCATCGGAGGATGAGGTGATTGATTTAACCAACATGGAGGGGATCGCACCGGAGGGACCTTTGGTCTCCAACTTGGTGACCGGACGATTAATTGACATCCTCTTGGACAATATGGCCGAGGCTGAAGTCAAGARGAAAACGTGCRGGAATATCAAAGGTGAAATCTCGGGGAAGATGAAGAGCTGTCACCTGGAGGTGATAGAGATGGCCAGGGAGCTACAGGCCCGCAATAGGGTAAATTGTGGCTCTGACTTAAGAGAGTCCATAGAGCAGTTAAGGGCAGAAGCTAAAGCCACTAACAACAGGCTAAAGCAAGTGGAGGAGGAGTGCACGCGCCTTAAAAAGGGAGTTAAGGCGTAAAGATGCACTCCTGGAAAAAATAACGAAGGGAGAAACCAGCCAAAAGGAGGCCCCAACTAGGGTGGCAGCTGCTGGACCAAGACAGGCTAGATCTCTGGCGGAGGAGAGACTAGCCCAAGCTAGAAAGGTTAAGGATCCTGAGAGCGGGACGATGGGGAGAGCTCATACTGAGCTCACCAGGTCTGTTCTCAGGATCTAACAGGAACTGAGGGAGATGAGGGGACAGGTATCTTATGCCCAAGTTGCAGCCAGACCACGGGTTGCACCCCCACCGTGGAATCCAACACCTCTGAACGCTGTCCCGGACGGGGATGGGTTTGTCGAGGTTAGGAGGAGAAGTAAGATTGTTGCATCTACTGGGGGGTTCTTACCCATGCGGGCGGATACCAGGAGGGTTGGCTCAACTGTTAGTCCTCGCGTGGGGAAGGGCCCTGCTGAAGGTGGACAGAAAGCAAAAAAGAAGAAGAGGAAAAGGAGGAACCGAAGAATTAGGGAGACCGCAGCGGTATCCCTCACGTGTGCAGAAGGGGCCTCATATTTGGAGGCATTAAAAAAGATTGAGACGGAGGTCAATCTAAAGGAAATAGGGGCAAAGGGGCTCTTCTACAGGCGTGGACTTACGGAGTCATTCACATGGCAGGTCCGCGGAAAGGACGCCAACGTGAAGGCCGATAAGTTCGCGCAGGCCCTGAAGGGAGCCCTACGGAAGGCAAAGATAGCGAGGCCTCAGAGAACTAGCCCCATCAGGCTGGCGGAAGTTTACCCGACTACCACTCTGACGGCGATTAGATGCGGGCTACAAGATGTTAGGGCAGGATTTGACCCTAACCTTATCAGCATGGGGGAGATCCATTTGGGCAGGGGTAGTCGCTAYGAGGTCACAGTAGTGGCCCCATCGGCGCTGTGCCAGGCTGCCATTGAAAGAGGAAATATACTTATAGGATGGAGCAGAGTCCGAGTGTTTCCGGTAAGACCCAGGCCCCTAAGGTGCCATAGGTGTCTGGCAAAAAGCCACGTGGCTGCCTCCTGTCCTGCACCGGGTGCCAGGATCGGGGTATGTTTCAAGTTTGGGGAACCGGGGCATGTGGCGAAAGAATGTGAAGACAAGATAAAATGTCCGATCTGTGTGGAGGCGGGGCGCCCCCGAACCTCACACAGGGCTTGGTCCTGGGAATGTCCCTTAGTGCCTCCTATTAAGGGGAAGGACATAATACTGGGGAGAGTTTCGGGCCAACGGGACAAGGTGGGGAGTGAAAACGTTCCGGGAAGTGCAGGCGCAAAGCCAAACACAAAAGATATTTAAAATAATGCGTGTGTGAGTGTAAACAATGTCATGGAGGTTTAGCAGGAGAGCTCTGCCCCTCCATGTAACTAATAGATTAGATTCAATTATGGCCACGGTCATCCAGGCCAACTTGAATCATGCGCGTCGTGCCCAGGACTTATTGGGCCAACGTATGAAAGAGATTAGGGCGGACATTGCGATAGTCTCGGAGCCGTGGTGGGTTCCTCCAGGGGATGGGAAATGGTTTTCATCACTAGGGGGCCACCCCTCTCCCCGATTATCGCGAGCAAAGGCGAGGGAGCTTGTAGCCTGGTGCGTCGGGGTTTGTTCTTTGTAGCCGTCTAATGGGGGACTCGTTGGTAGTTTCCGTCTACTTTCCTCCCAGCGAGAATTTAGATAGTTTTTGTAGACTCGTTGATGAGCTCGATGAGCTCTTAGGTACATTTCCCACTCTTCCAGCGCTTGTTGCCGGGGACTTTAATGCTCGGTTTCCCAGATGGGATCCGGAAGGCAGAAGTAACCCAAGGGGCGAGTTGCTCTGCATTTGGGCCAATAGGTTGAACCTAAGCCTGGGTAACCAGGTTGGTCACCCCACGTGCGTTCGGCCGCAAGGGTCGAGCGGTATAGATCTTACGTGGGGATCTCCGGCAGCTAGTGTCCGCTTATCGGATTGGAGAGTGGATGAGGCTGAGTCCCTTTCGGACAATTTGTATATTATCTTTAAATACAGGCATGAGGCTATAGGCTCCCAGAGACTTCGCTCCAGGGACAAAATTTTCCCTAAGTGGGATGCGAGGGCTGTGGACGAGGATAGGCTTGCCGCAGCCCTCGTCTCCGGTGAGTGGACAAGAAACGCTAGTGACGATAGGTGTGACCTAGTGAAGTGGGWGAACAATACCCTTCTCGCTTCATGTGACATATCAATGTCAAGGGTTAGGAAAGGAGTGAACAGGTGTCGTGGGGTGCCATGGTGGTCGCGGGAAATCGCGATACTACGAGGGGCAGCTACAGCGGCAAGGAGGCGTTACCTGAGGGCCAGGCGGGGTGGTGATCCAGCCAGGATCATGGCGTACTTGAAAGACAGGAAAGAGAAGAAGAGAGAGTTATCAAGGGCCATCAGAAGGGGCCAAGGCCTCTGCCTGGAGGGACTTCATCGCTACTATCGATGATGACCCCTGGGGGAGGCCTTATAGGCTCGTGATGGGCAAGCTGAGGGCTCGTGGTGTTCYTCCATTGACCGAAACTCTGGATCCTCCTCTCTTGGCAAGGATCGTAGCGACGCTGTTTCCGGGGAGTATACGACCAGTAGCCCTAAACGCTATCGTAGAGGACGAGAACGAGATAAGAGTCACCACAGGAGAGGTGTGCAGAGCAGCTAAGAGGATCGACTTTGGGAGGGCGCCGGGTCCTGACGGGATACCTGGCCTGGTGGTGAAGAGGGCGGCTACACACTGTTACAAAGGATTAGCGGAGTGCTTTACTACGCTGCTTAGGAGGGGAGTCTTCCCACGGGAATAGAAGAGGGCGAGACTTGTCCTCCTAAAAAAGAAGCATGATGGTGATGGTAGTGCGCCCAACTCATATAGACTGATATGTCTACTGGACGAGGTAAGAAAGCTTTTCGAGAGGGTTGTTGTCTCTAGGGTGAGCGAGTTTTTGAACAGTGAGTGTGTTCTCTCTCCGAGTCAGCATGGTTTCAGGGTGGGACATTCTACCATCGGAGCCATTGGAGAGGTAAAAAATTATATACAGGAGTGCGCGAGTAGTGGACAGGTGGGAGTGTTAACATTATTAGACATAAGTAACGCGTTTAACTCGCTCCCCTATGAGACAGTGATAGAATCAATGAAGAGAAGTAGCTTCCCTACCTATATTGTAAATATTGTTAAGGACTATTTTCGAGACCGGCTCCTGTCCTTCTTTGGAAGAGAGGGGAATATTAGAAACGTAAGTGTGATGTGTTGGGTTCCGCAGGGTTCTGTCCTCGGCCCCACACTTTGGAACATTGCCTATGATAGGGTCCTCCGAGTCCTGCTGCCGGGGGGGTCTTGTGTGGTTTGCTACGCAGACGACACGGCCCTCCTTTCAGCAGGGCGGGACCTGTCTAGCGCAATGTTAGCGGCTGAAAGRGACCTAGAGGTCCTTGTGAGTGAGATTGAGGGATTAGCCCTTAAAGTGGCGCTAGAAAAAACGGAGGCAATGGCCTTCCCTGCCTCTGCGTTACGCAGACGCAGGATTGCTTTCCCCCTGTAATTAAATACAGGGGGGTTTTTATTGTAGTAAAGCCTAGTGTAAAATACCTGGGCATAGTTTTAAACTCAGGAATGACATTTAGGCCCCACTTCAAGGCCTTAATCCCGAAAGTGGAAGGGATCCTTCGGTCCATTGAAAAGATCCTTCCGAACCTCCACGGGCCAAAGGAGAAGAAGCGACGACTCTATAGCAGCGTGATCCACTCAGTGCTCCTCTATGGGGCTCCGGTGTGGTGGCGCGCTGTTGTGGAGGACCAGAAAGTCAGAAGGGCTGTTCGGGCCTTGCAGAGAAAGGTGGCGATCAGGGTTTGCTTCGCCTACAGGACGGTTTCCTTTCATGCGGCAATGATAGTCGCGGGGATCATCCCCCTTTACTATCTTGCCCCCCGACTAGCGGAGGTGTATGCGAACCTTAAAGATGCGGAGGGACCCGTCCCTCCAAATATTAGGGCGGAGCTGGGTGCTTTCGCCAGGATGGGGGCGATTGCTGCATGGAAGGAGGAGGAGATCGGGTTGATAGGAGTTACAGGAGAGACAGGGGTGCGGGTTAGGGCAGCCATTGCTGACAGGTTGGATGAGTGGGTTGAGAGGCCGTACTTCATAGGTACGACCTTCCACACCACTCAGCTGATGACTGGCCATGGCTGCTT
>NW_014570112.1:20822-22329 GCF_001313835.1 Polistes canadensis
TCAGGGTTGGAACGTAATAGTTTCGTCAGGGATGCGTCAACGTTGGAAAGTAAGGGTTGCGTCAGGTATTCGTCAGTTTTTAAACGTCAGGGTTGCTTTAAGTATGCATCAGGGTTGGAACGTCAGGGTTGCTTTAGCGATGCGTCAGTGTTTGAACATTAGGGTTGGTCTAGAGATGCGTCAGGATTGGAACGTTAGGGTTTCTTTAGGGATGCGTTAGGGTTGGAACTTCAGGGTTGCTTAGGGAATGCGTCAGGGATGAAACATCAGAGTTGCGTCAGGGATGCGTTTAGGTAGAAACGTCAGGGGTTGCATTAGGGATGCGTCAGGGTTTGAAAGGCAGGGTTGCTTTAAGGATGCGTATGGGTTTGAATGTCAGGGTGGATTTAGGGATGCGTCAGGGTTGGAACGTCAGGGTTGCTTTAGAAATGCGTTAAGGTTGGAACATAAGGGTTGCTTTAGGAAGTGGTCCGGGTTGGAACATCAGTGTTGCTTCAGGGAAACGTCAGTGTTTGAACGTCATGTTTGCGTCAGGGATGCGTCAGTGTTAGATCGTCAGGGTTTTGTTAGGGATGCGTCAGGGTTTTAACTTAACATTTGCGTCAGGGTTGCGTCAGTGTTGCGTCTGGGTTGGAACGTCAGGGTTGCTTAAGGGATGCGTCAGGGTTAAAACGTCAGGTATTTTTAAGAGATGCGTCAGAGTTTGAACGTTAGGGTTGCTTAAGGTATGCGTCAGGGTTGAAACGTCATGGTTGCTTTAAGTATGCGCCAGGTTTAGAACGTCAGGGTTGCTTTAGGGATGCGTCAGAATGGAATCTTTAGGGTGGCTTTAGGGATGCGTCACGGTTGGATCGTAAGTGTTGCGACAGGGATGCGTCAGTGTTGGAGCGTCAGGGTTGCGTCAGGGATGCGTCAGGGTGGGAACGTTAGGTTTGCGTAGGGGTTTGGACATCATGGTTGCTTTAGTGATGGGTCAGGGTTAAACTTTAGGGTTGCGTCAGGGATGCGTCAGTGGTCAAACGTCATGATTGTCAGGGATGCGTCAGTGTTGGAACGTCAGGGTTGCGTTAAGGATGCGTCAGGGTTTGAACTTCACGTTTGCGTCAGGGATGCGTCAGGGATTCGTCAGTTTTTAAACGTCAGGGTTGCTTTAGGTATGCGTCAGGGTCGGAACGTCAGTGTTGCTTTAGCGATGCGTTAGTTTTAAAACATTAGGGTTGGTCTAGGGATGCTTCAGGATTGGAACGTCAGGGTTTCTTTAGGGATGCGTTAGGGTTGAAACGTTAGGGTTGCTTTAGGGATGTGTCAGGTTTGCAACGTCAAGGATTCTTTAGAGATGCGTTAGGGTTGGAACGTCAGGGTTGCTTTAGGGATTCTTCAGGGTGGAACATCAGGGTTGCTTTAGGAATGTGTCAGGGATGAAACGTCAGGTTTGCGTCAGCGATTTGTTAGGGTAGGAACGTCAGAGGTTGCTTTAGGGATGCTTCAGGGATGAAACGTCAGGTTT
>NW_014570112.1:24174-41256 GCF_001313835.1 Polistes canadensis
ATGCGTCAGGGTTAGAACGTCAGGGTTTCTTTCGAGATGGGTCAGGGTTAGAACGTAAGGGTTGCTTTATGGTTAGAACCTCGAGGTTGCTTTAGAGATGCTTCAGGGTTAGAACGTCGGAATTGATTTAGGGCTTTATCAGAGTTGGAACGTCGGTGTTGCTTTATGTTTGGAACGTCGGGGTTGCTTTAGGGATCCGTCAGGTTGGGAACCGCAGGGTTGCTTYACGGATGCGTCAGGATGGGAACGACAATGTTGCTTTAGGRATGCGTTAGGGTTGGAACATCAGGGTTGCTTTAAGGATGCGTCAGGGTTGGGACGTCAAGGTTGCTTTAGGAATGCATCCGAGTTGGAACGTCGGGGTTGCTTTAGGAATGCGTCAGGGTTGGTACGTCAGGGTAGCTTTAAGGAAGCGTCAGGTACGAACGTCGTGGTTGCGTCAGTGTTGCGTCAGGGTTAGAAGGTCGCGGTTGCGTTAGGGATGTGTCAGATTTGGAACGTAAGTGTTGCTTTAGGGATGCGTAAGGGTTTGAACGTCAGGGTTGCTTTAGGGATGCGTTAGGATTGGAAGGTCGATGTTGCTTTAGGGGAGCGTCAGATTAGGAACGTCGGAGTTGCTTTAGGGATGTGCCAGGTTTAAAACGTCAGGGTGTCTTTAAGGATGCGTCAGGGTTGGAACGTCGAGGTTGCTTTAGGGATGCGTCAGGGTTAGAACTTTAAGGTTGCTTTAAGGATGCGTCAGGGTTGCGTCAGGGTTCCGTCAGGGTCCCCCCCGTTTGTAGGGGGTAGTAGAATACTCTCACAGTATTCCCTGCTTGTCGTAAGAGGCGACTAAAAGGGAGGGTGTGAATGGTGTGTGTATGTTCTGTGTGGCTATTTCTCTCTGTAACTCTTACTATCCCCTCTTTTCTATTCTTTCTTTTCTCTTACTTCCTTCGTTTCCTTTCCTTTCCTAAGGGCTTGTGCCTACCTATTAAAAATATAAATATGGATAGTACAAGCTTGGAGAAAAACCCGTGTGGGAGGGAAACTCACACAACGGCGGTGCTTGGTGGTGTTAGGACCGGCCATCCATCGTCGACATCATGCAACTGTCAGGAGTCAGTGGTAGGCAACCTGGCCCAGACTCTGGTTAATGCGTCGGGAAGTTGTTCACGGGTAGGCAACCTGGCCCGTGGATCGACTGCTGCTACAGGAAGTCGAGGACGCTCCTTGGAAGAGGGGCCGAAGTGCACAATAAGATGCATCGAAGACCTGGAAACTGATTCCATACCAGTCAAGTCACATAAGAGGGCTAGGCCAATCTTGAATACATCATCATCAGAGGACGAGGTGATTGATTTAACAAGAATGGATGGAGTAATACTGGAGGGACCATCGATCTCTAGTATGGAAAGTGGAAGACTGATCGACATTATAATGGACAATATTGCTGAGGTCGAGATTAAAAGGAAGACATGCGGCAATATTAAGGGTGAGATCTCTGGGAAGATGATGAACTGCCATTTAGAAATAATGGAGATGGCAAGGGAATTGCAGGCTCGCAACAGGGTAAAATGTGGCTCTAAAATATATGAGTCTATGGAGCAGCTAAGGGCGGAGGCAAAAGCCACTAATAATCGGCTGAAACAGTTGGAAGAAGAATATACGCGCCTTAGGCGGGAGTTGAGGCGTAAGGAGGTACTTCTTGAAAAGGCATCGAAAGGGGAAGTTAAAACCATGAATGTCCCAACTAGGGCAACAACTGTTACAGCAAACCAGGCTCCGTCTTCAGTAAATGAGAGACTAATCGCTGCCAGAAAGGAGAATGATCCTGATGGCAGGACAATGGGGAGATTATTAACTGAGCTTTTAAAATCAGAAATCAGAATACAGCACGAGCTGCATAAGATAAAGATGGGACAGAGTTCTTATGCCCAGGTTGCAGCCCGACCGCGGGTTGCTCCCTTAACGCTGATACCGACGCCTCTGGTCACTGTCCCGGACGAGGATAGGTTTATGGAGCTAAAGAGAAGGAATAGGATTGCTATGCCTGCTGGGGGGACCTTGCCTTCACGGACGAATGTCGGGAGGGTTGGCTCTCCTGTTTGTCCTGGTTTGGGGGGGGGCCCTGCTGTGGGTGTACAAAAAAGGCAGAAGAAGAAGAAGATAAAGAATAAGAAGAGAAATAGGGAAACTGCAGCGGTATCTCTCACGTGTGCGGAAGGGGCTTCTTACTTAGAAGCCCTAAAGAAATTGGAAACAGGAGTAACATTAGAAGAAATAAGGGCAAAGGGGCTTTCGTATAGGCGTGGCCTGACAGGGTCCTTTATCTGGCAGGTCYGGGGAAAGGATGCCAACATTAAGGCTGACAAATTGGCACAGGCCATGAAGGGAGCCCTACCGGAGGCCAAAATTGGAAGGCCTTTAGAGGACTAATCCCATAAGATTAATGGGTATTTACCTAACTACCACCTTGACGGCGATTAGGTGTGGGTTACAGGAGATCAGGGCGGGTTATGACCCCAACCTAATTAATATGAGGAGTATTTATCTGGGCAGGGGTGGTAGATATGAGGTCACAGTTGTTGCCCCAACGACATTGTGTCAGGCTGCTATTGACAGGGGTAGTATTATTGTGGGGTGGAACAGGGTCCGGGTATTTCCGGTTCGACCTAGGCCTCTAAGGTGCCACAGATGTCTGGCGAGAGGTCACGTTGCTGCATCTTGTCCTGCACCGGGTGCCAGGATGGGTGTGTGTTTCAAGTGCGGGGAGACGGGGCACGTGGCAAAAGACTGCGGGGACAAAGCAAAATGCCCGATCTGTGTGGAGGCGGGGCGTTCCCGAATTTCGCACAGGGCTGGGTCTTGGGAGTGTCCGTTGGTACCTCCTATCAAGGGGAGAGACGTAATTTTGGGGGGAGTCGCGGGCCGACGGGACACGTCAGGGTGCGTAAAAAACGTTCCGGGAAGTGCGGGCGAAAAAAGTGCTGTAAATAGTGCGGGTTTRAGTGTCGGCAATGAAATGGAGGTTAGGTAGTTAAATTCTGCCCCTTCATGTGAATAATAAAATAAGAAACTACAATGGCCACGGTCATTCAGGCCAATCTAAACCATGCGCGTCGCGCCCAGGACTTGTTGGGCCAGCGGATGAGGGAGATTGGGGCGGATATTGCGATAGTCTCGGAGCCGTGGTGGGTCCCTCCCGGGGATGAGAAATGGTTCTCATCCCTGGGGGGGGCCTCCAATCTCTGCGATTGTTGCGGGCAAAGGCGAAAGAACCTGTAGCCTKGTGCGTCGGGGTTTATTTTTTGTAGACGTCAAATGGGGGGACTCGCTGGTAGTTTCAGTCTACTTTCCTCCCAGCAAGAATTTAAATATTTTTGGTAGACTCCCTGATAAGCTCAAAGAGCTCTTAGGCACATTTCTCGCTCTTCCAACACTAATTGCCGGGGACTTTAATGCCCGGTTTCCCAGATGAGATCCGGAAGGCAGAAGCAATCCAAGGGGCAGGTTGCTCTGTATGTGGGCTAATAGGTTGAACCTAAGCCAGGGTAACAATGTTGGCCACCCCACGTGCGTTCGACCGCAAGGGTTGAGCGTTGTAGACCTTACGTGGGGATCTCCAGCAGCTAGTGTCCGCTTATCGGATTGGAGGGTTGATGAAGCTGAGTCCCATTAGGACCATTTATATATCATATTTAAGCATAGGCATGAGGCTACAGACTTCCGAAGCCTTCGCCCCAGGGACAGAGTTTTTCCTAAGTGGGATACGAGGACTGTGGATGAGGATAGGCTCGCCGCAGCCCTCGTCTCCGGTGAGTGGACACGGGACAATGGTGATAATATACGGGACTTGGTGAAATGGGCGGACAATACCCTACTCACTTCATGCGACATTTCTATGTCAAGGGTGGGGACAACAGTGAACAGGTGTTCTGCTGTACCATAGTGGTCACGGGAAATTGTGGTCCTACGGAGAGCAGCTACGGCGGCAAAAAGGCGTTATCTGAGAGCCAGGCGAGGAAATAATCTGGACAGAATCGAAACGTGTCTAGAAGACAGGAGGGAGAAGAGGAGAAATTTGGTCCGGGCCATTAAAAGGGCCAAGGCCTTGGCCTGGACAGAGTTCTTAGCCACAATAGAGGATGATCTATATAGGAGACCCTACAGACTTGTTATAGGGAAATTTAGGGCTCGAGGTGTTCCCCCCCTGACTGAGGTATTGGATCCTCCTCTTCTGATGAGGATCGTTGAAATGCTGTTTCCGGGAGGCGCGCGATCTGTTGCCCCAAACGTCAACGTGGTGGACCCGGAGGAAATAGTCGTCACGATTAAAGAGGTGCGTAGGGCAGCAAAACTGATTGGTCTGGGGAGGGCACCGGGTCCTGATGGGATTCCTAGCCTGGTGTTTAAGAGGGCGGCCATACACTGTGGTAAAGGTCTGGCCAAATGCTTCACCATGCTATTGAGGAGGGGAGTCTTCCCACGGGCATGGAAGAGGTCCAAGCTCGTGTTGTTGAGAAAAAAAAAGATAGTGATGGTAACTTACCCAGCTCTTACAGGCCGATATGCCTGCTGGACAAGGTGGGAAAGCTCTTTGAAAGAGTTGTTGTATCCAGGGTGAGCGAGTTTTTAAAAACTGAAAATGTTCTTTCGCCGTGTCCGCATGGTTTCAGGGTGGGTCACTCTACCTTTGGAGCCATTGAAGAAGTGACAAGATATATACAGGAGTGCGCGAGTGGTAGACGAGTGGGCGTTTTTATCTCGTTAGATATAATAAACGCGTTCAACTCGCTCCCCTGGGATATAGTGATAGCATCGATGGAGGGAAGTGGCTTCCCCACCTATTTGATTAATATTATAAAAGATTATTTCCGTAACCGGCTCTTGTCCTTTATAGGAAGGCAGGGCATAATAAATAATGTAAGCATGATATGTGGGGTCCAACAGGGTTCCGTCTTCGGACCCACACTTTGGAACATTGCGTACGATCGGGTCCTCCGAGTCACGCTGCCGGGAGGGTCTCGTGTGGTCTGCTATGCAGATGATACGGCCCTCCTTTTAGCGGGACGAGATCTGTCTTGCGCATTGTTAGCGGCTAAACGAGACCTAGAGGTCATTGTGAATAAGATTGAGGGATTAAGGTTGAAAGTGGCGCTACAGAAAACAGAGTCAATGGCCTTCCCTGCCTCTGCCTTATGCAGACGCAGGATTGCTCCCCCCCCTGTGATTAGATACAAGAGGGTTTGTATTGCAGTGAAGCCCAGTGTGAAATACCTGGGCATAGTTTTAGATTCAAATATGTAATTTAGGCCCCACTTCCAAGCCTTAATCCCAAAAGTGGAAGGGATCCTTCTGTCTATTGGGTGGATCCTTCCAAACCTCCATGGGCCGAGGGAGAAGAAGCAGCGTCTCTACAGCAGCGTGATCTACTCCGTGCTCCTCTATGGAGCTCCGGTGTGGTGGCGCGCTGTTGTGAAAAATCAGAGGATCAGGCGGGTTGTTCGGGCCTTGCAAAGATCGGTGGCAATCAGGGTGTGTTGCGCATATGGGACGGTTTCCTTCCATGCGGCAATGATTGTCGCGGGGATTATTCTCCTTGATCATCCGACGCCGCGACTGGCGCAGGTGTATGTGACTTTTAAGAATGCGGAGGGACCTGTCCCTCTAAATATTAGGGCGGTGCTGGGCGCTTTCGCCAGGATGGGGGCGATTGCTGCATGGAGGGAAGAAGAATTGGGACTAATTGGGGTAACGGGGGAAACGGGGGCGCGGGTTAGGGCAGCTATTGCTGACAGGTTGCATGAGTGGTTTGGGAGGCCGTACTCTATACGTACGACCTTCCACACCACTCAGCTGATGACTGGCCATGGCTGCTTTCCTGCGTACCTACATGGTATCAGGAGAACGGACTCCCCACGGTGTTATCACTGTGACGCGGATAGGGACGACACGGAACACACCCTGATCGAATGCCCGGCGTGGACGAATGCTAGGGATTCCTTGGTCAGGGAGTTGGGGGGGGGGTGCCACTCACTCTCCTCGGGATAGTTAGGCTGTCCCTGGATACCCCGGGGGTGTGTGCTGCATTCGAGTCCTTTTCAGGACTTGTAATGAAGGCCAAGGAAGATGCTGAAAGGAAGAGAGAGCGTGCATTTCTCAATAGGAGAAGAATAAATGCGAGGCCGCAAAGGAGAATAGCTCCTAGGCGGCCACCCTGGGCGAGGCTTCGGGCAGCTTTAGCGGCGCCTGACCTGGTCTAGTGCGTCGCTTCACCTGACTAAGAGAAAAATGAGCATGCTGATGCATGGGTTGTGTGAACCCGACCAGTGCATCTTGGAATCGATGGTCGGGTATGTACATATATGTAATTATGTAGTATAAGTAGTAGTTAATTACTTTACAGTTAGTTAATTAGTTTGTTTCTTATTGAATAAGGTATAAGTGATGCGTAAATGAGGATGAGAGTATAGCGAACCGGCCAGGCTCATCGGGATGAAAGAATAGGTGTGTTTGTAATGTGATTAGTATCACGGATCCGCTTCCTTTTGTCCAGCGAGTGAATGTTTTTGCACCAGGTGGGTTTTTAGTCGGTAAGAATCCGACACTCCCTTGGGTACCGGGCCCAAGGAGCCTATTGAAGGTTTTCCCCCTAACGAAAAAAAAAAAAAAAAAAAAAAAAAAGGGTTGCGTCAGGGTTGCTTCAGGGTGGCGTCAGGATTGCGTCAGGGTGAAAACGTCGGGGTTGTTTTAAGGATGCGACAGAGTTGGAACGTCAGGGTTGATTTAGAGAAGCGTCAAGGTTGTAACGTCCGGGTTGCTTTAGGGTTAGAAGGTCGGAGTGGCTTTATAGATGCATCAGGGTTGCGTCAGGGATGTGTCAGTGTTGCGTCAGGGTTACACGTCAGGGTGGCTTTAGGGATGCGTCAGGGTTCAAACGTCGGGGTTGCTTTAAAAATGCGTCAGGGTTCAAATGTCGGAGATACTTTACGAATGCGTCAGGGTGGAAACGTCGGGGTTGCTTTAAAGATGCGTCAGGGTTGAAACGTCGGGGTTGCTTTAGGGATGCGTCTGGATTGGAACGTCAAGGTTGCTTTAGAGATGCGTCTGGGTTGGAACGTCGCAGGAGCTTTAAAGTTTAAACGTCGGAGTTGCTTTAGAGATGCGTCAGGTTTGGAACGTCGGGGTTACTTTAGGGATGCGTCAGTGTTGGAACGTCTGGTTTTTTTTAAGGTCGGACGTCATAGTTTCTTTAGGGATGCGACAGTGTTTGATCTTCAGGGTTAGAACGTCGGGGTTGCTTTAGGGATGCGTCATGGTTTAAAAGTCGGGGTGGCTTTAGGGGTGCGTTCATGTTGGAACGTCAAGGTTGACTTAGAGTAGGAACTTTGGGGTTTCTTTAGGGATTCGTCAGGGTGGAAACGTCGGGGTTGCTACAGGGATGCGTATGGGTTGAAACATCGTGGTTGCTTTATGGATGCGTCAGGGTGGGAAAGTCGGAGTTTCTGTAGGGATGCTTAACTGTTGAAAGGTCAAAGTTGCTTTAGGAATGCGTCAGAGTTAGAACGTCGATGTTGCTTTAGGGATGCGTCAGGGTAGAAAAGTCAGAGTTGCATTAGAGATGCGTCAGGGTTGTATGTCGGAGTTGCTTTAGGGTTGCGTCAGAGTTGGAACGTCAAGGTGGCTTTAGGGATGCTTCAGTGTTAGAAGTTCGGTTTGCTTCAGGGATTCGTCAGGGTTAGAACGTCGAAGTTGCTATAGGGATAGAACGTTTGCGTTGCTTTAGGGATGCGTCAGGGTTGGAACGTCGGGGTTGCTTTAGGTATGCGTCAGGTTTGGAACGTCAAGGTTTCTTTAGGTTTAAAACGTCGGGGTTGCTTAAGAGATATGTCAGGTTTGGAACGTCAAGGTTGCTTTAGGGTAAAAACGTCAGGGGGTCTTTAGCAATGCGTCAGGTTGGAAACCTCTGGGTTGCTTTCAAGATGCGTAAGAGTTCAAACGTCGGGGTTGCTTTAAAGATACGTCAGGGTTTAAACGTCGGATTTTTTTCAGGGATGCGTCAGGGTTGGAACTTTAAGGTAGATTTATAGATGCGTCCAAATTGGAACGTCTAGGTTGCTTTAAAGTGGGAACGTCGGGGTTGTTTTAGGGAAGCGTCAGGGTTAGAACGTCAGGGTTGCTTTAGGGATGCTTTAGGTTGAAACGTCAGGGTTTCTTTAGTGTTTGAACGTCGGGGTTGCTTGATAATGGCGTCAGGGTTGGAACGTCATAGTTGCTTTAGGGATGCGTCAGGGCTGGAAAGTCAAGTTTGCTCTAGGAATGCGTCGCTTTAGGAACGTCGGGGTTGCTTTAGGGATGCGTCAGAGTTAGAAGTCCGGGTTGCTTTAGGGATTCGTCAGGGTTAGTACGTCGAAGTTTTTTTAGGGATGGAACGTTAGGGATGCTTTAGGGATGTGTCAGGTTTGGAACGTCAGGGTAGCTTTAGGTGTGGAACGTCATAGTTGCTTTAGGGATGCGTCAGGTTTGGAACGTCGGGGTTGCTTTAGGGATGCGTCAGGTACGAACGTCGTGGTTGCGTCAGTGTTGCGTCAGGGTTGGAAAGTCGGGGTTGCTTTAGGGATGCGTCCAGGTTGGAACGTCAAGGTTTACTTAGAGTGGGAAATTCGGGGTTTTTTTAGGGATGCGTCAGGGTTAGAACGTCAGGGTTGCTTTAGGGATGCTTTAGGTTGGAACGTCTTGGTTCTTGTAGTGTTGGAACGTCGGGGTTGCTTTAAGTATGCGTCAGAGTTGGAACGTCGGGATTGATTTAGGGATGCGTCATTGTTGGAACGTCGGGTCTGCTTTATGGATGCGTCATGGTTGGAACTTCGAGGTTGCTTCAGCGATGCGTCAGGGTTGGAACATTCGGGTTGCTTTACGGATGCGTCAGGGTGGGAATGTCATGGTTGCCTTATAGATGCGTCAGGGTTTTTTGTCGGGGTTGCTTTAGGGATACGTCAGGGTGGTAACGTCAGGTTGCTTTAGGGATGCGTCAGAGTTGGAACGTCAAGGTTGCTTTAGGGAGGCGTCAGGGTTGGACAGTCGGCGTTTCTTCGGGAATGCGTCGTTATTGCAACATCTGGTTTGCTTTAGAGATGCGTCAGGGTGGGAACGTCGGGGTTTCTTCAGAGATGTGTCACGGTGGGAGCGTCAAGGTTGCTTTAGAGATGCGTCAGGGTTGGATGTCGGGGTTGCTTCAGGGATGCGTCAGGGTCCCCCCTGTGGGTAGGGGGTAGTAGAATACTCCCACAGTATTCCCTGCTTGTCGTAAGAGACGACTAAATGGGAGGGTGTCAATGGTGTGTGTATGTTCTGTGTGGCTATACCTTTCTGTAATTCTTCCTATCCCCTTTTTTTTTTCTTTTCTTGTCTCTCACTTCCTTCGTTTCCTTTCTTTTCCTCTGGGCTTGTGCCTTCCTTTTTACAAAAAATTATGGAAAATACAAGCTTGAAGACTAACCCGTGTGGGAGGGAAACTCACACAACTGCGATGCATGGTGGTGGTATGACAGGCCACTCATCGTCGACATCATGCAACTGTCAGGAGTCTGTGGTAGACAACCCGGCCCAGACTCTTGTTAATGCCTCAAGAAGCTGTTCGCAGCTAGGTGACCTGGCCCCCGAATTGACGAAGGCTCCAAGATATGATGCACGGTTGGAGGAATAACAGAGGGAAGCTAGGGCTTTAGGGGAGTTGCGGCTGTCGGATTCGGACTCGCCGATCAAGACCAGGGAGAGCAAGAGGATGAGGCGTATCATCACGTCGTCGGAGGAGGACGACTGTCTCATCGTCGAACTGGACGCACCATAAGGGAATGATGGAAGAAAGCTGCTACTAACGCTGGAGGCAGGAAGAATCCCGGACAAGCTTAGGTTAAACCTAAGGAGGAGGGGAATTGAAAGAGCGCGATTTTCTAATATGAAAGGAGAGGTATCGGGCAAGATGAAGCGCCTCATCAATGAGGCGCTCATCATTGCCGATGAAATTGAGAAGCGAATGGACAAGCAGTCTGGCTCCACGCTCTCAAGAGCTGAAGCTGTAATTCAGCTGAGAACGGAGGCTAAAATGAGGGATGAAAACATCCGTCAAAAAGATGAAGAGATCGCTTAGGTCAGGAAGGAGCTCAAGAAGCGCGAAGCTGAAAAACAAAGCCAGGGGGTAAAGGCGTTTGCTGCCCCAAGTAAAATGAAACAGATGATGCCCACAGCAAACAGAGCACCCCCAGCTTTGGAGAAGAGGCTAGAGGATGCAAGAGAAAAGAACGTGATGGCCATGTAGAGAGAAGTCAACAAGAGCATTGAGGCGCTACAACGTAACCAAGTAGAGCTGTGGAACGCCTTCACTAGCACTAATAGATCATACAAGCGAAGGACAAGCTTGGTCGAAGGGACTGGGGTAGGAGGAACGAAGAGTGCTCCTACTCCAGGGACTTCGAGGGCTCCCGCCCCAGGAGTGCTTACCGCGTGTGTTGTTGCCCCTTCACAGGATAGGTTTTATCGAGGTGGTGGGGAGAAAGAAGCGCCGCTACCAGACGGAGAGGACTGTTGCTACGAGGGAACCTTCAAAAAAGGTAGAAGAGAGCAACAGGAGAAGTGCCACAGGAAGTGGCACTATGGATAAGAAGAAGAAGAAGAAAAAGAAAAAGAAAAACCGCGGCGGCGGAACTAGAGAGACTGCAGCGGTCTCACTGGTACGCAAAGAGCCAATGACGTACCAGGATGCTCTTGCCAAGGCCAGGGAGAAAATTAGCCTCAAGGAGATTAGGGTAGAGAGTATGACGATGAGGAGGGGTCTGACGGAAGCCTTCATCTTCATTGTCAGGGGAAAGGAGGCCGCTGTAAAGGCAGACAGGGTAGCCAAGGCTCTGAGGAGGACGGTACCGGAGGCCAAGATCGCTCGGCCACAGAGAATGAGATCCTTAAGGCTGATGGGCATCGACCTAAGCCTAAATTTGACTGTTGTGAGGAACGCTCTCCTCACAATAAAGGGGAACTCTGACCCCAATAAAATCTGGGTTGGTGTAATAAGGATGGGTAGGGGACGTCTCTGGGAGACTGTTTTCTCTGCTCCAGTAGAAATAGCACATGCTGTCATCAAGAAAGGGAAGATAGACTTCAGACTATACCGAGCAACAGTGGTCGAGCTCCGGCAAAGACCATTGCGTTGCCACCGGTGCCTGGCTAGGGGTCACGTTGCTGCGAGCAGCCCGAGCCCGACCTCTAGGGCAAGCTTCTGCCATCAGTGTGGCCAACCGGGCCCCAACGCGAAGGACTTCAAAAACAAGGTGGAGTGTCTGGTGTGCAGGGACGCCGGGCGCAGGAACAAGAACCATCGTGCGGGGACCTGGGAGTGTCTGGTGGTCCCTCCGCGAAGGACAAATAACGAAACGTGCGCGACCGCGAGTGCTAGTGAGGCTCGAGTGCCTAGTGTTTCGATAGGGGGGATTAATAGGGGGAATGATATGGTGATGGACGTGGATCTGTCCACCCCCACAAGAGACGCAAGTGGAGCAGTAGCGCCGGACAAGCACTGCGATACGAACAGGTGTGCGAAGCCTGCATCATTAACAATGTCCCACAGTGTACAATGTGTGCAGGTAAACCTGAACCATGCACGGGGTGCACAGGATCTACTGATCCAGCGTATGCGCGAGTGTGGGGCGGAGATCGCGGTTATCGCAGAGCCGTGGTGGGTGCCTCCCGGGGATAAGAAATAGTTCTCGTCCCTGAGGGGGGCTCCGCTATCTGCGGTACTGGAAGGTGAAAGCGGAAGACCCTGCAGTCTGGTGCTCAAGAATAACTTCTTTGTGCCTGTTAAGTGGGAGGACTCGCTGGTGATTTCTGTCTACTTTCCCCCTGCGAGGTTATTGGTGAATTTTGTAGACTCCTGGACGAGCTCGAAGAGCTCTTGGGAAGATTCCCTACCTCTCCGGTKCTGGTTGCTGGCGACTTCAATGCCCGGGCCTGTAGATGGGACCCGGAGGGTAGGGGTAACCTAAGGGGAGAGTTGCTCTCTACCTGGGCCAATCGGTTGAACTTGCACCTCTTCAACYGGATTGGTCGTCCCACGTGCGTTCGGCCGCAAGGGTCAAGCGTTATTGACCTCACGTGAGGCTCGCCAGCTACTAGTATCCGCTTATCGGAATAGAGGGTAGATGAGGCAGAGTACCTTTCGGACCATGTGTATGTCGTTTTTGAGTATTGCCACGAGACTGCAGGGGTCCGAGGCTTGAGCCGGCCTGACAAGACTTTGCCTAGGTGGAATGCGCGGGCTGCGGACGAGGACATGCTCGCTGCTGGTCTCATATCGGGCGACTAGACGCGTCCTGGTGGTGTGTGCAGTGCGCGAGTGTATATCAAGTGGCTTCGCGGAATGTTGGTGCGCGTGTGCGACATGGCACTGTCGAGAGCAGGGAACACTAAGAATAAGAGGAGGAAGGCGTGCTGGTGGTCGCCGTAACTGTCTGCTTTCAGGGCGGAAGCGACTGCGGCTAGGAGGCGCTTTCTGAAGGCCAGATGCAGCAAGGACCAAAGAAGAATAGAGCTGTGTCTGGAGGCCCGCAGGGAGACTAAAAAACTTTTGAAAAGGGCCATTAAGAAGGCCAAAGAAACTGCCTGGATAGACTTCATAGGGACACTGGAGGCAGACCCGTGCGGCAGACCATATCGCCTTGTCATAGGAAAGCTAAAGCAATACCCTGCACCCCTGACGGAGGTGCTCGAACCGGACGTTTTGGACCGGCTGTTGGGAGGTTTCTTTCCCCATGTGGAGCAGATCAATGCTCAGAACGTGCGCGGGGTGCAGGTGAATGGTGCAGCGGTAACGCCGGAGGTGGTGCTGGCTGCGGCGAAGAGGATAACCGGTGGGAAGGCTCCGGGACCGGATAGGGTCCCGGTCATAGTGATAAGAGCAGCAGCAGTACACTGTGGGGTCGGTCTCGCGGAGCTTTTCACGGAGTGTCTTAGGACTAGCAACTTTCCCACAGCCTGAAAGAGGGCTAGGCTGGTCCTGATAAAGAAGAAGCAGGACGCCCAACCCGACCTGCCTGCCTCCTACAGACCAATCTGCCTGCTGGATAAGATTGGAAAACTTCTTGAAAGGATAATAGTGTCAAGGATGGGTGAGTGCCTGGAGTCAAGGGGTCTGCTTTCACAGGCGCAGCATGGCTTTTGCGTTGAACGCTCAACGGTAGGTGCCATTATAGTGGTGAAAAGTATTGTGCGGGAGTGCGTGGACAGTGAGCGCGTCGGGATCATGACCTCGCTGGACATCAGCAATGCGTTCAATTCGCTACAGTGGGAGACCATCTTCCGGGCGTGGGACGAGAAGGGCCTTCCCACGTATATCGCGAACATTGTTAGGAGCTATCTATCGGACCGATCGTTGATGTTTGTCGGGAGGCGAGGACGATTGGTGGAAAGACGGGTGTCGTGAGGGGTCCTGCACGGTTCGGTGCTGGGACCAAACCTGTGGAATATCGCCTATGACAGTGTCCTCCGGGTTCCGATGCCAGGGGGTTCCCGGGTCGTCTGTTATGCAGACGATACGGCCCTCCTGTCATTAGGGCGGGACCTGTCAGAGGCGATCGCGAACGCGGAACGGAATCTCGATTTAATCGTGGGTGCGATCAAAGAGCTTGGTCTCGAGGTGGCGCCACAAAAGACGGAGGCAATAGCTTTCCCTGCCTCTGCCCTCCGCAAACGCAGGAATATTCCAGCCCCTGCCATTAGGGTTAGAATGTCTCGGGTTTTCATAGGTCCCAGAGTTAGGTACCTGGGCGTGGTGTTTGACTTGGATCTAACGTTCAGGCCTCACTTCGCGGCCTTGATTCCTAAGGCGGAGGGGATCTTTCGGTCTCTGGGAAGGCTCCTTCCAAACTCTTACGGACCGCGGGAAAAGAAGAGGCGCCTCTACGGCAGCGTGATCCAATAGGTGCTTCTTTATGAGGCGCCGGCGTAGTGGCGCGCTGCCGCGGAGGACATGCGTGTCAAGAGGGCCATTCGATCGTTCCTGAGGAGGGTGGCGATCAGGGTTTATTGCGCCTATAAAACGGTGTCGTTCCATGCGGTAATGATGGTTGCGGGGATAATTCCCCTTGATCATCTTGCGCCCCGACTAGCGGACGTGTATTCGACCCTTGGTGACGCGGAGGGACCTGTCCGGGCGTTGGGCGCTGAGGCCAGGAGGATGGCGATTGCTGCATGGAAGGAAGAGGAGATTATCCTAATAGGGGCAACGGGGAAAACGGGGGCGCGGGTAAGGGCGGCTATTGCTGGCAGGTTGGATGAGTGGGTTGAGAGGCCGTACTCTATAGGTACGACCTTTCACACCACTCAGCTGATGACTGGACATGGCTGCTTCCCTGCGTACCTTTTCAGAATATGGAAAGCGGCATCTCCGCAGTGGTTTCACTGCGGAGCAAACGTAAATAATGAAGATCACACCCTGGTTTACTGCCCTGCGTAGGTGAATGAGCTGGACGGTCTTGTCAGGGAATTGGGGGTGGTGCGGGTCTCCCTCTCCGGCATATTTAGGGCATCCCTGGATATGCCGGGAGGGTCGACTGCATTCCAGTCCTTCGCGGGATGCGTGATGCGCGAAAAGGACAATCCGGAGAGGGAGAGAGAATGGATGAATGGGAGAAGGTTGCGTGCTGGACGGCAGAGAAGTCTCGCTCCTAGGCTGCCCCCTCAGGCGAGGCTTCGCTTAACTCGCGCGGCAAATGTCTGATTGATGTGCGTCGCTTCCCCCTTATGGAGTGCCGTCATGGTATAAGAGTGGAGTGGGCCTGACCAGAACACCGTTCAATGTAAGGTCAGGCCAGGAGTGAGTGAGTAGCCTGCGTCTCCATTGGGGTTCATGCTCAACTGTTGAGTGGTCCTAGGTGTGTGAGATAGCGACCTTGGGGAGGAAACTTTCCTGGTTACAGCGCCGGATGCAGGAGTAATGAGAGTGTGTGCGTGTGTAGGAGAAAGCGTGGAGAACATCCAGCCGGGCTTGTTAGGGTAGAGGCACAAAGGCAATTGGAATTGTACTAATCGTGCGTTGCGCCTGCCTCCTCCCCTCGCGTGTGAGTGTTGCACCAGGTAGGTTTTTAGTCGGTAAGAATCCGACATTCCCTTGGGTACCGGGTCCAACGGGCCTATTGAAGGTTTTCCCCCTAACGAAAGAAAAAAACAAAAAAAAGGGTTGCGTCAGGGTTGCGTCAGGGTTAGAACGTAAGGTTAGCTTTAGGGATTCTTTAGGGTTTGAACGTCAGGTTTGCTTTAGGGATGCGTCAGGGTTGATACGTCGAGATTGCTTTAGGGATTCGTCAGAGTGGGAACGTCAGGGTTGCTTAAGAGAAGCGTCAGGGTTAGAACGTCAGGGTTGCTTTACGGATGCGTCAATGGTAAAAGGTAAAAGGTTGCTTTAGGGATGCGTCAGGGTTGGAACGTCAGGGTTGCTTAAGAGATGCGTCAGGGTTAGAACGTCAGAGTTGCTTTATGGATGCGTCAATGGTAAAACGACAATGTTGCTTTAGGGATGCGTCAGAGTTGCAACGTCAGGGTTTCTTTTGGGTTACAACGTCGCAACTGCTTTAAGGATGCGTCAGAGTTGGAAAGTCGGGGTTGATTTAGGGATGCGTTAGTGTTGGTACTTCGGGGTTGCTTAAGCGATGGGTCAGAGTTGCGTCAGGATTGCGTCAGGGTTGCGTCAGGTTTGAAACGTCAGGGTTGCTTTAGGGATGCATCAGGGTGTGAACGCCTTTGTTGCTTAGGGAATGTATCAGGGTTGGAAATTCGGGGTTGCTTTAGGGATGCGTCAGAATAGGAACTTCGGAATTTCTTTAGGGATGCGTCAGGGTTGAAACTTCGCGGTTGCTTTAGGGATGCGTCAGGGTTAAAATGTCAAAGTTGCTTAAGAGATGCGTCAGTGTTAGAACGTGAGGGTTACTTTAGGGATGCGTCAATAGTAAAACGTCAAGGTTGCTTTAGGAATGCGTCAGTGTTGGACGTCAGGGTTTCTTTTTGGGATGTGTAAGGGATGGAATGTCAGTGTTGCTTTAGGGATGCCTCAGGGTTTGTACGTCGGGGTTGCCTTAGGGATGCGTCAGGTTTGGAAAGTCGAGGTTGCTTTAGGAATGCGTCAGAGTGGGAACGTCAGGGTTTCTTAAGAGATGCGCCTGGGTTAGAACGTCAATTTTGCTTTAGGGATGCGTCAGGGTTAGTACGTCAAGGTTGCTTTAGGGATGCGTTAGGGTTGGAACGTCGAAATAGATTTAAGGTTGCGTCAGGGTCGAAACGTCGGGGTTGCTTTAGGGTTGGAACGTCGTAGTTGATTAAGGAATACGTCAAGGTTAGAATGTCATGGTGGCTTTATGAATGCGTCAGGATTGAAACGTCGGTGTGGCGTCAGGGTTGAAACGTCGAGGTTGCTAAAGGGATGCGCTAGGGTTAAAACGTCGGGGTTCTATTGGGGTGGGAACGTCGGGGTTGCAGTAGAAATGCGTCAGGGTTAGAACGTCGGGGTTGCTTTAGGGATGCGTCAGGGTTGGAAAGTCTAAGTAGCTTTCGTGATGCGTCAGTTTTTGAACGTCGGGGTTTCTTTGGGGATTCGTTAGGGTTGGAACGTAGAAGTGGCTTTAGTGATGCGTCATGATTGGAACATCGCGGTTGCTTTAGAAATGCGTCAGGGTTGGAACGTCAGGGTTTCTTTAGGGATGCGTCATGTTTGGAACGTCAAGGTTGCTTTAGGGATGCATCAGGGTTAAAACGTCGGTGTTGCTTTAGGGATGCGTCGGGGTTGAAATGTCAGGGTTGCTTTAGGCATGCGTTAAGGTTTGAATTTCGGGGTTGCTTTGGAGATGCGTCATGGTTAGAACGTCATGGTTGCTTTACGGATGCGTCAGAGTGGGAACGTCAGGGTTGCTTAAGAGGTGCGTTAGGGTTACAACATCAGGGTTGCTTTAGGGATGCGTCAATGGTAAAACGTCAAGTTTGCTTTAGGGATGCGTCACAGTCGGAACGTCAGGGTTGCGTCAGGCTTGCGTCAGGGTTGCGTCAGGGTTGCGTCAGGGT
>NW_014570113.1:0-2234 GCF_001313835.1 Polistes canadensis
CCCTTACTAGGGACCTTATCAGCAGCTAAAAAATTTGTATTATGACTCTTTTGTAAATATTTTAATTAGTTTTATTTTTTTTTTTTTTTTTGCCTTGATCATTTACAGTTCTTGT
Organism: Polistes canadensis; assembly: GCF_001313835.1. Taxonomy (NCBI): domain Eukaryota; kingdom Metazoa; phylum Arthropoda; class Insecta; order Hymenoptera; family Vespidae; genus Polistes; species Polistes canadensis. Next base: position 116 of record NW_014570113.1, read on the forward strand.
GTCCATACATATAGTCTTTTTTACAAAGTCATACATTTCAAAAAAATTTAACATATTACAATATAATTTGATCCTAAAACACCTTATCTTGTCACACGTGTTCAAATACTGATTCTATCTAGACTAATGTTTAATAATCTAGGTATCTTCAGTATTATGATGTCTTCTATTTATGTGTCCTGTTATAATAATTGAATTTTAAAATTTCATTATAGATGTTGTTTAGATTGTTCGTGTCTGTCCTATGGGTTACTGTATTGTTCTTCGTTATGTTGTACAATTCGCTTATGTTCCTTTTGTACCAGTTGTCTTCTCTATCTAAAATAGCTGTATCTTCAAATTTAAACTCGTGTCTTGTTTTAAAATGGTGTTTAACTACCAAAGTAGTATTACTTTTTTGAACATTCGTAGGTTTACAATCATTCCTATGTTGTTCTATTTTTTTTTTTAATTTTTTTTTGGTTTGCTCTATGTAACGTTTGTCACATTCACATGGTATTTTGTTAACTAAGTTTGATTGTTTTAGTTTATCAACCTTGTCCTTTATTTCTGTAAATATTGAATTTATTTTAACTAGAGTATAAAATACTAGTTTCACATTATTTTTTTTTAAAATATTTATTTATTTTATTCGACAAAAATTTTATAAACGGGAACTTAATTATTTTTTTGCTGTTCTGTTTTTTTTTCTAAACTTTATCTATTTTAAACTTATTAAACACCATGTGTATGAGACTCTTTAAGTATTTATTATTTTTTAAGATAAGTTCTGTTCTTTTCTTATTTTCGAAATGGAATTTTTTACTACTTAATGTCAGTGCTCTAAATAATAAACCTTTAATTACCCTAATTTTTTTGCTCATTGGATTATTCGAATTATAATTTCTACATCTACCAGAGCTTGTAGGTTTAACATACCAGTTCGTTACAATGGAATCGTCTTTGTTTCTTATAATATTCATATCTAGGAAGAATAAGGTTCTATTATTCTCTAACTCCATTGTGAATTGGATCTTATTATTGACACTATTGAAGGTCTTTAGTGTTTGGTCCATTCCATCTGTAGGTATTGCTTTGACAACGTTATCAACATAAACCTTCAGGAAAGGAACAAGAAAGGGTGACCTGCCTTTAATTTTTTTTAAGATATAATTCATCACTGGATTAGCTCGCACTGGGCTCGCTGGATTACCTATTCTAGAGCTATCCATTTGTAGGTAGAAGGACCCGTTGAACTGAAAGTAGCTCGATTCTATACAAAATTGTACTAGTTTAACCAAGATATTCTTTGGGACTTTTATAAATTTTGCAAGTTCTTTTTAATTCTCATTAATTGTTTTTAATACTAGTTCTTTTAAAATGTTTGCAAAAAGGGAGATTACATCCAATGATACAAGTATGCACCCTTTTGGAAATTTTATATCTTCTATAAACTCTGCAAACTTAAACGAATTTTTGTTGGAAAAAACAAGTTCGTTTAAGGTAGATTTTGTTAACGTCTGATGAAAAAATTTTGCTATTTTATAGCACGGTGACCTTATGAAACTCACACCCGGCTTAAAGCACATTCCTTTTTGTGAGGTTTTTTTAATACATACAGTTTTGGCGCGACTGAATTATAAGATCTCAGGTTTTTTTCCATTTCTTTTGAGATGATGGATTCATTTTGTAATTTGATTATTAAATTATTCGCTAATTTTTTAAATTCGTGGGTAGGATTCTTGCTTAATATACTGTATGTGTTTCTATCTTCTAAGAGTTTTTTTAGTTCTTTGATGTATTCCTCCTTTTTCATGATAACTGTGTTGTTTCCTTTATCTGGTCTTGTTATCATTAAGTTCGGATTCTGTTTCAAGAAATGTGTTGTTGTTAGATAGTCTTCTTTTGTTTCATTCTTCCACAGTTCTTGGTTTTTATATTTTGGTATTTATTTAAATCATCAAATCCCGTTCCATTTGAATAAAAGTAATTAACACATTGTATCTTTTTCTATTTAAATAAAAGTACTTAACTCATGAAATTTTGTTTTTATTTAAATAAAAGTACTTAACTCATCAAATCTTTTTTTATTTGATGAATAGTACTCTACTCACCAAATCTCTTGCTATTTGAATGTTAG
>NW_014570113.1:4932-5944 GCF_001313835.1 Polistes canadensis
TATTTTAATAAAAGTACTTATCTTATTAAAACTTTTTTTACTTAAATAATAGTACTCAACTTATTTATACTTTTTCTATCTACACGAAAGTACTTAACTTATCAGATCTCTTTCTATATAAATAAAAGTACTTAACCTAACAAATCTCTTTCTATTTAAATAATATTACTTATCTTATTTAATATCTTTTAATTTTTTAGTAAAAGTACTTACCTAGATAAATCATTTTCCCTTTAAAAAAAAGTACTCAACTCATTCAATTTCTTTTTATTTAAATAAAATTTCTTAACACATCAAATTTCTTTCTATTTGAATGAAAGAACTTAACATATTATATGTCTTTTTATTTTAATATAAGTACCTAAATAATCAAATCTCTTTTCATTTGAATAAAATTACTTTACTCAACAAATCTATTTCTATTTGAAGGAATTTATTTATCTTATCAAATTTCTTCTAATCACTTTGACAGTACTTAACTCATCAAATCTCTTTTGATTTAAATAAAAGTATTAAACATATCAATTCTCTTTGTATATCAATATAAGTTTTTAACATATCAATTATTTTTCCATTTGATTAAAAGTACTATACTTATCAAATCTCTTTCTATTTAAATGAAAGTACTCAACTCTTCAATTCTTTTTTTATTTGAATAAAAATACTAATCTCATCAAATCACTTTCTATAAGAATATAAGTACTCTACTTATTAAATCAATTTTCATTTAAATAAAAGTACTGACCTTTCAAGACTCATTCTATTTCTATGACAGCTTTCAACTCTTTAAATCTCTTTTCATTTAAATAAATGTACTAAACAAATAAAATCCATTTTTTATTTAATTGAAAGTAGCAAACCTATTAAATCCCTTTTTTATTTGATTGAAAGTACTCAATTCAATAAATCTCTCTCCATTTAAACGAAAGTACTCAACTCATCAAATCTGTTTCTATTGGAATGAAAGTAACTTATTCATTAATTCTCTTTCTATGAGAATAAAAGTACTGAA
>NW_014570113.1:8362-11185 GCF_001313835.1 Polistes canadensis
AATCTCTAACTAATTAAATAAAAGCACTTAAACCTTATGTCTCCTCAGATATAAGTGAATGTACCAATCCTATAAAATTTCTTTCAATTTGAATGAGAGTACTCAAATTATCATATCTTTTTCTATTTTAAAGAAAGTACAGGACTCATTTAATCTTTTTCTATTTGAACGAAAGTAGGAAACTTATATAATCCCCATGTATTTAAATAAAAGTACTTTACTTATCAAACCTTTTTTTATTTAAATATACGTACCTAAGTTATTAAATCTTTTTTAATTTAAATAAAAGTATTAAACCTATTAAACGTATTTTTATTTAAATGGCAGTACTCAACTGATTTATTCTCTTTTTAATTTTTTATCAAAATAAAAAAACTAAATAAATCTATTTCTATTTAAAAGAAAGTATTAAAACCATTAAATCTCTCTCTATTTCAATAAAAGTACCTAACCTATTTTGACTTTTTTCATTTAAACGAAAGTACAACAATTATAAAATCTCTTTTCATTTGAAAGAAGGTAAACAACTCATCAAATCTGTTTTTTTTTTAAATAAAAGTACTGAACTTATTAAATCCTGTTTCATTTGAATTAAGTTATTCAACACATTATATCTCTTTCTATTTAAACAAAAGTACTAAATTTATTAAATGTATTTCTATTTTAATTAAAAGTACCTAACTTATCAAATGTCTTTCAATTTTATTAGCAGTACAAATCTTATCAAATCTCTTTTTATTTAAAAAAAAAGTACTTAACATATCAAATGTATTTGTTTTGGAATAAAAGTACTTAATCAAATTAATCTTTTACTATTTAACTAAAAGCACTTAACTTATCAAGTCTCTTTTCATATGAGTAAAAGTACCAATCTTATCAAATCTCTTTTTATTTGAATTAAAGTACTCATTACATCAATTCCTGTTCGATTTGAATAAAACTAATCCACACATTAAATCTAATTATTTCTAAATGAAAATACATAACCTATTAAAAATATTTTTATTTCAATTAAAGTACTAAATTTATCAAATCACTTTCTATTTTAATAAAAGTACTAAACTCATTAAATCTCTTTAAATTTGAATAAAAGTACTTAACGCATTAAATCTCTTCTTATTTGAATGGAAGTACTAAACTCATCAGATCTCTTTTTGTTTAAATGAGAGAACTAAACAAATCAAATTTGTTTTATTTTAACTAAAATTACCTAACCTAAAAATCTCTTCTTTATTGAAAAAAAGTACCTAACTCATTAAATCTCTTATCATTTAAATGATATTACCAAACTCATCAAATTTCTTGCTATTTAAAAAAAAGTACTTAACAAATTAAAATTTTTTTTATTTGAAATAAAGTACTTAAATTATAAAATCTCTTTTTATTTAAATGAATTTACTCTACGCAATAAAACTTTTTCTATTAAAATGAAAGTACTAAACGCATAAAATTTTTTTCTATTCAAATAGAAGTACTCAAACTATTAAATCTCTTTTTATTTAAATGAAAAAACTTACAACATTAAATCTTTTTCCATTTAAATGAAGGAACTCAACTCATCAAATCTCTTTCCATTTGAACTATTTAGTACCTTACTCATAAAATCTTAATCATTTAGAAATAAAGTACTCTAAATATCAAATTTTTTTACATTAAAATAAAAGTACTTAACACATTACATCTCTTTCTATTTAAAAAATAGTTCTAAACCTGCAAATAATTGTTTATTTAGATAAATGTATATAACGCATAAAATCTCTTTTTATTTTAATGTAGGTACTCAATTTAAAAAATCTTTTTCCAGTTAAATGAATATACTTAACTCAATAAATCCCTTTCTATTATAATAAAAGTAATCGAAAAATCAGATCTCTTTCTATCTTAATTAAAGTACTCAGTTTATCAAATCTCTTTTTATTTAAATGTAAGTACTAAACTTATCAAATCTCTATTTTTTTGAATAATAGTACTCAACTTATTAAATCTCTTTCTATTAAAATGATAGTACTCAAGTTATGAAATCCTTTTCTGTTTAACTAAAAGTACTAAATTCTCATAATTTTGTTATATTTAAATGAAAGTTTTTAGCTCATCAAATTACTTTCAATTTAAATGAAAGTATATAAACTTATCAATTCTTACGCTATTTGAATGATAGTATTCAAATCAATAAATCTCTTTCTATTTAAACGAAAGTGCTCAACTTATCAAATCTTTTTCCATTTGTACAAAAGTGTTTCACCTATCAAAAATCATTTTAGTTGACTGAAAGTATTTAACTTATTAAATCTCTTTCTATTTGAATAAGAGTACTAAAATTATCAAGTCTCTCTTTATTTGAAATTAATGTACATAAAATTTTATATTTTTTTTTTATTCTATTAAAAGTACCTAATTTAATAAATCCATTTTCATTTTAAAGAAAGTACCTAACTCAACAAATCCTACTTTATATGAATAAAAGTACCTAACAAATCAAACCTTTTTCCATTTGAACTAAAGTACCCAACACATCAAATCTCTTTATTTTAAAAAAAGTACTTAATTCATTAAACCTCTCTGCATTGTAATGAAAGTACTTAATTCATTAAATCTTGTTTTATTTAAATAAAAGTACTTTACTTAACAAATCTTTTTGCATTTGATAAAAAATATTAAAATTGTCCAATCTTTTTCCATTTGCATCATAGTACCAAACTCATCAAATCTCTATTTATTTAAAGGAAGGTACTCCAATTATCAAATATCTGTTCTTTAGAATAAAAGTACTTAACTCATTAAATCTCTTTTTACTTGATTAGAAGTACTTATATCATTAAATCT
>NW_014570113.1:12702-13870 GCF_001313835.1 Polistes canadensis
TCTCTTTTCATTTAATTGTAAATACTTAATTGATTAAATTTTTTTCCATCTAAAAGAAAGTAATCTACTCTTTTAATCTCTTGCTATTTAAATGGAGTTACCAAACAAATCAAATCTTCTTCTATTTAAATGAATGTACTAAACTCATTAAATCTCTTTTTGTTTAAATGAAGGTTCTACTCAAATAATTCGTTTTCCTTTTGAATAAAAGTAACTAACTTATCAAATCTGTTTTCATTTAAATTAAAGTATTTAACTAAACAAATCTCTTTCTATTTAAATGAACGTACACAACTCATCAAATCTCTTTCTTTTAAATTAAACGTACTAAACTCAACAAATATCTTTTCATTTGAATTAAAGCAAACAATTCATCATTTCTCTCTCTATTTAAACGAAAGTATCAAATTATTAAATCATTTGCCATTAAAATAAAAGTACACAAGCCAATAAATCTCTTTCTATTTAAACAAAAGAACTTAACAAATCTAATCTTTTTCGATTTAAATGAAAGTACATAACTCATCAAATCTCTTTCTGTTTAAAATAAAAAACTCTACTTGTTAAATCTCATTCTTTTTTCATGAAAGTACTTAGCTCATCATATCTCTTGTAATTTCAATAAATGTTCTTAACTCTTTAAATCTCTTTTCACTTAAATAAACCTGCTCGTCTTATTAAATTTCTTTTAATTTAAAAAAATGTGAAAACTTATTACATTTCTTTCTTTTTAAATGAAAGTGCTGTACTTATTAAAACACTTTCTTTTTAATAAAAGTTCTTTCCTAATCCAAAACCATTCTATTGGAAAGAAAGTACTTAACTTATCAAATCCCTTTATATTTAAACAAAAGTACTCACCTTATCAAATCTCTTTCCGTTTTAATAAAAGTTCTGAACTCAAAAGATCTTTTTCTATTTGAATAAAAGTGCTCAACTCATCAATCTCTTTGCATTTAAATATTAGTACTCAACGCATCAAATCTTTTTCCATTATAATGCAAGTACACTGTGCATCAAATCTTTTTCCAATGAATTAAAAGCACTATAATAATCAAATCTCTTTTCATTGAAATAAAAGTACCAAACAAATCAAATCTTTTTCTATTTAAATAAATGTACATAAAACTTTAAATCTCTTTTTATTTTATTAAAAGTATTTAATTTA
>NW_014570113.1:17514-24879 GCF_001313835.1 Polistes canadensis
ATTTGAATGAAAGTAACCAAAAAATCGAATCTTTTTCATTTAATTAAAAGTATTTGATTTAAAAAATCTCTATTTATTTAAAAAAATGTACCTAACTCAAAAAATATCTTTCTATTTGAATAAAAGTACCTTACAAATCAAATCTTTTTATATTTGAACGAAAGTACTCAACACAATAAATCTTTTTTTTTTTTTAAAGTACTTATTTCAGTAAATCTCTTTCCATTGTTATGAAAGTACTCAACTTACTAAATCTTTTTCTATTTGAAATTAAGAGCTATACAATGCAAGTAATTTTCTATTTGAGTGAAAATATTCAAATCGTCAAGTCTTTTTTCATTTGCATCATAGTACTAAACTCATCGAATCTCTTTCTATTTGAATATATGTACTAAACTTATTAAATCTCCAGCTATTATAATAAAAGTACTTTACTCATTAAATCTCTTTCTATTTGATTGAAAGTACTCAACACATCAAATCTCTTTTCATTTAAATAAAAGTACTCTGCTCAACAAGTTACTTTTCTTTTAAATAAAAGTACTCAACTTAGAAAATCTTTAATCTTTTTAATAAGAGTACTTAATTTAAAAAATCTCTTTCGATTTAAATGAAAAAACCCAACACATTAAATATATTTCTGATTAAATGAAAGTGCCCAATAAGTCTAATTTCTTTGCATCTTAATTAAAGTACTATACTCGTTAAATCTGCTTCTATTAAAATAAACGTACCCAACACAACAAATCTGGTTTTATTTGAATGAATGTATTTAACAAATTGAATCTCTTTCTATAAAAGCGAAAGTACTAAACACATCAAATTATTTTCCATTTGAATGGTAGCACTAATCTCATCAAATTTTTATTTTATTTAAATGAAAGTGTTTAACTTAACATAACTCCTTCTTATTGTATAAATATTTTAACCTTTTAAAGTTTTTTCTATTTAAATGAAAGTTTTTAACTCATCAAATCTTTTTCGATTTAAATGAAAAAACCCAACACATCAAGTCTTTTTCTGTTTAAAAAAAAGGAGTCAATTTATCAAATTTTTTTTGCATTTATAGGAAAGCACTTAATTCATTAGATCTCTTTCAATTTAAATAAAAAAATTTAAAACATCAAATCTTTTTCTATTAAATTGAGAGTACCTTACTCATCAAACATCTTTCTATTTGGATAAACATACTTCACTTATCAAATCTCCTTTCATTTAAATAAATATACTCTACTAATTAAATTTCTTTCTATTTAAATGAAAGTATTTAACTAATTTAATCTCTTTATATTTTAATTAAAGGACTCAACACGTTAAAATTTTTCCTATTTGAATGGAAGTACTCAACGTTTCAAATGTCTTTTTTTTTTAATGAAAGTTCTCAATACATCATATCTTTTTAGACCTTAATTACAAATCCCTACGCATCAAATCTCTTTCTATTTGAATAAATGCACTAAAATTATCAAATCTTTTTACATTTTAATGAAAGAACTTAACTTATTAAATCTTTTTCCTTTAAATTAAAGTCCCATGCTCATCAAATATCTTTCCATTTGAATGAAGATACCCCACAAATTAAATCTCTTTTCATTTGAATAAATGTTATTAACTAATTAAACCTTATTTCTTATTATTAAAAGTACTCATTTCTTAAAATCTCTTTTTATTTTATTAAAAGTTATCGGCTCATCAAATTTTTTTCTTTTTGAACATAAGTACTTAACTCATCAAATCTCTTTCCATTTAATTAAAAGTACCCAATTTATAAAGTTTTTGTCTATCAAAATGAAAGTACTCAACACACCAAATATCTTTTTATTTTAATAAAAGTAATCAACTTATTAAATCTCTTTCTATTTAAATAAAAGTACCTATCTCATTAATCTCTGTCTATTTAAGTGAAAGTACTCAACACACCTAATATCTTTATATTTAAATAAAAGTACTCAACTGGTCAAATCTCTTTTCATTTGAATAAAAGTATTCAACTCAACAAATCTCTTTCTATTTGTATAAATTACTTAACCTATATAAGTTTTGCTATTTGAATGAAAGTACTTAACTTATCAAATCTCTTTCGATATAATGAAAAAATCCAAAACATCAAATCTTTTTCTATTTGAATAAAAGTATTCAATTTATAATATTTATTTGCATTTGAATAAAAGTATTCAATTTATAATATTTATTTGCATTTAAATTAAAGTACTAGATCTAATATATCTTTTTTTATTTAAATAAAAGTACCAAATATATCTAATTTCTTTTCATTTGAATGAAAGTTCCCCACAAATAAAATGTCTTTCTTTTAGAATTAAAGAAATTAACTCATTAAATTTCTTGTTATCTGATTAAAAGTATTCAATTCATAAAATCATTTTTTATTTAAGCGATAGTACTTGACTAATAAAATCTCTTTTAATTTAAATAAAAAAATCCAAAACATCAAATCTCTTTCTATTTAAATAAAAACACCTGATTTATCACATCTTTTTTCATTTGAATAAAAGTACTAAACTTAATAAATATCTTTTCTATTTAAATTAATATACTTAACTCATTATTTTTCTTTCCATTTAAATAAAAGTATTTTACTCATCAAATCATTTTCCATTTAAATGTCAGTACTTAACACATCTAATCTCTTTCGATTTAAATAAAAGTACTAATCTCAATAAATATATTTCTATATAAAAGAATGTACTAAAGTAATCAAATCTCTTTGATACTTAATAAAAGTAATAAATTTATCAAATCTCTTTCTAATTGAATAAAAGTAATAAACTCATCAAATCTCTCTCTATATGAATGAAAGTACCCATTTCAATAAATCTTTTTCTTTTTAAATCAAAGAACTAAACTAATTAAATCTCTATCTCTTTAAATAAAAGTACTGAACTTATACAAATTTCCTTCTGTTCGAATGAAACTTTTTAACTCAATAATTCTCTGTCCATTAGATTGAAATAACTCAACTAATTCTCTATCTCTTACTATTTAAATAAAAGTACTTAACTTATCAAATCTATTACTATTTGAATAAAAGTACTGAATTCATCAAATCTCTCATCATTTAGGTTAATGTACTCAAATCATCATATCTCTTTGGACTTAAATCAAAAAATTCAACACGTCAAAACTCTTTCTATTTGAATAAAAGCAACAAACTCTTTAAATCTCTTTGCATTTTAATGGAAGTACTAAACTTATTAAAAATTTTTTTATTTGTTTAATAGTCCCAAACTTATCAAATCTCTATCAATTTGGATTAAAGTTTTTTACAAATAAAACCTCTTTTTATTTAAATAAAAGTGACGAACACGTTAAATTTCTGTTTATTTGTATGAAAGTACTCAATTTTTTAATTTTTTTTCTATTTTAACGAAAGTACTACACTCATCGAATCTCTTTCTATTTAAATGAAAGTTCCTAACTCATCAAATATTTTTCTATTTATATAAAAGTACTTAGTTCATCAAATCTCTTTCAATATAAATAATAGTACCTTTCTTATAAAATATCTTGCTACTTAAATAAAAATAATTAATTCATAAAATCTTTTTTCATTTGATTGAGAGTACTTAATTCATTTTATCTCTTTTTATTTATATGAAAGTAATCTACTTTTTCACACTTTTTCTATTTTAATAAATATACCTAACTCATTAAATCTCTTTTTATTTGAATAAAAGTTCCTTACAAATCAAATTTTTCTCTATTTAAATGAATGTACATAAAACTTTAAATCAGTTTTTATTGAATTGAAAGTACGGTATTTAAAAAATCTCTTTTTATTTAAAAGAATGTACCTAACTGCAAAAATATCTTTCTATTTTAATAAAAGTTCCCCACAAATCAAATCTTTTTCTATTTAAACGAAAGTACCCAACACATTAAATCACTATTTTTTATTAAAAGTACCTAGTTCAATAAATCTATTTCCATTGTAATGAAAGTACTTAACTCATTTATTCTTTTTCTATTTGAATAAAAGTAATTTACTTAACAAATCTTTCTCTATTTAGGTAAAAATACTAAAATCGGCAAATCTTTTTCCATTTGCATCATAATACTAGACTCATTAAATCTCTTTCTATTTGATTGGAAGTACTAAACTCATCAAATCTCTTTTCATTTGAATGAAAGAACTCTACTTGATAAATCATAATCTATTTAAATTAACATTCCCCGTTAAATCGTTAGTAAATACGGACGTGTTTATCTAATCGCTCCCGAGGACATAAGTATTTAAATAATAAGTAAGTTGAGATACGTTATAAAGTACGTTAGTCGACATCGCAGTTACAAGGGTGAGCAACCAGTGTACAAGCGAGGTAACATTACACCCACGCGGGTAACCGCGTGGACAAGCCTATGGCAAAAAGCTAGTGAACATGGAAAGAAATAACATCTAACCTCTGAAAATCGTTAACAACAGAAAAAGTTTCCTCATTCAAAATACCGAAATAGGTCAACCGTCAACAAAAAAGAAACAAACAGCTAACGTTGGTCGTACTAAAAGGAGAATAATCAAAATAAATGATAGCGAATGGATTTCGAATGGAAAGCGAAATGGATACTGATTCGGAAGATTCTCAAAACTGGTTACCAGCAAAATCAACCAAGCTACAAAACTCAAGAAAACGCAAAATAAGTGAACAAAAAAACAACAATAACAACTTCTCCACACCATTACCTGCTAAATGGCTCCATAACATTCCCATAAGCAACTCTTATGATATACTCGACGAATCAACAGTAACACAAAACATTACAGGAAAAGCAGTAGAAGAAAAAAAAGCAGTTAGGCCTCCACCTATATACATTGACGCAGAAATCATCGACCCTCTGCTCGAGTTACTGGATGAAACAATTGGTAAAATCAATTACGTAATAAAACAACTTAAAGACAACCAAGTGAAAGTACAAACCACCACACTAGATACGTTCAGAAAGGTAATAAATGCATTAAAACTAAAAACGCGGGATACCACACGTATCAAGAAAAAAATGAGAAGAGCTACAAAATAGTTTTCTGAGGACTTCATCCCAAATCCAACACAGTTAAAATAACAAATGAACTAAACGAAATGGGACACAAGGTAAAATCAATAACTAATATGATAAGATTCGATACCAATCAGCCGCTACTATTATTTCTTATTGAACTGGCTCCTTAAGATAACAACAAAAGTATATATAAGATTAAAACACCGCTTAGTACAATAGTTAAAGTTGAAACACCAAGAACTAAAAGAGAAATACCTCATTGCATAAGATTTCAAGCCTACGGGCACACTAAAAATTACTGTAACAGAAATCCTGCATGTGTAAAATGTGCAAAAAACCATTTAACAGCGCTCTGTCCTCATGAGGGCAAAATAGAAAAAGTCATATGTKTAAACTGCAATRGTAAYCACCCAGCAAACTACAAAGGATGTCAAACGAGAAAATTACTACAACAAAAACTATATCCAACGCTGAGAAAAAAGGTATTGGAAAAACCCTATCAAAACGTTCCTTACGAGGAGACATACTACAATAAACAAAACACTAATTCCAACAGGGATAATACACCGATAGTTAAACTCAACGAACCAAGAAAAAGCTATGCTGAAGTAACTAAACGTGCACATACAAATACAAATGACTTAAGAACTGAGGAGAAATCGAACATTAAAGAACTATTAAAACAATCTATTAAAAATACAGAAATGATTACCACAATGATAAGAGAGCAAAATTCCCTTCTAAAGCAACAAACGCAACAAATTACCACAATGTTAATACTACTAACAAAAACGCTACTTAATAACAAATAATAGATACACAAATAAAAATAGCAGTTTGGAACAGCAACGGATTACAACAACGAATTCAAGAAACCAAAGCATTTACATACACGCATGATATAGACATTCTACTCGTATCTGAAACTCATCTCACAGACAAAAATTACATAAATATTCCACACTACACCATGTATGACACCAAACATCCTTCAGGTAAAGCGCATGGTGGAACTGCTATAATTATTAGGAACGAGATAAAACACTATTGACACAGTAAAACAGAAAACGATTACCTTCAAGCCACCACAATTACACTAAAAACACAAGGTAATTCATTTAAACTATCAACTATCTACGCACCGCCAAAATTTAAAATTACAATCGACCAATGGAATAGCTTCTTCAAAGAACTAGGTAATAAATTTATAGTAGCTGGTTACTTCAACGCTATACATCCATATTGGGGATCAAAAACCACTTCACCGAGAGGTAAAATCTTAAACTCTTACATAACGAACGCAAACCTAAATATCCTCACGACAGGTGAACCAACATACTGGCCATCAGCTTCTAATAAAACCCCCGATTTAATAGACTTCGGCATTCTAAAAGGCCTAAACCTAATGCACTTCAAAACCAAATCATTATTAGATCTCAGTTTAGACAATTCTCCTATTATAATAACATATCAGAGCCAACCCTTACTATACAAAAAATTACCAACGCTATGCAATGGTTGCACAAATTGGATGATTTTTAAAGAAACATTAGAATCAAAATCAAATTGTAACATCCCGCTCAAGACCTCTTCTCTAATAGATAATGCAGTCAATAACCTTACAGATGCTATTCAAGAAGCAGCGTGGGCATCTTCATCCCAAAAAGTTACTTCCAGAGATTTTCCAACATATTTTAGCTATATTTTCCATTAAATAAAAATAAAAAAGCAAGTCAAAGCTAGATGGCAGAAAAACCAAACAAAGAGCAATAAGAGACTACTAAATAAAATAACCAAAGATGTTAAGCAGAGTTTACGGGATTATAACAACGCCGMATTTGAAAAATACCTCACTTCAATTTCACCTCACGAGGATACAAACTACTCTCTCTGGAAAACAACAAAGAGGTTCAAAAGACAAATAAGATCAATACTAGCCATAATAAATATTGACAACTCATGGGCGAAAAGCACAGAAAAACAAGCGGAAACATTCGCAATAAACCTTGAAAAAATATTCACTGTACATAAATTCAATACCAAAACATACACAGACAATAATATAAACGACATTAGAAGCAAAACACAACATCAGGAAAACATTAACAACACAACAGCCAAAGAAATTAGAATGCTAATATCACAAATCAAATTAAGAAAGGCGCCAGGTTACGATCTAATTAATGGGAGAATACTGAAGGAACTGCCACCTAAAGMAATTAGGATGCTAACAATTATATATAATGCAGCATTACGTGTCCATTACTTTCCAAGTACTTGGAAACTCGCGGAAATCATAATGCTCCCTAAACCTAATAAAGATCCGCATGATGTGAACTCGTATAGACCAAT
>NW_014570113.1:26614-28849 GCF_001313835.1 Polistes canadensis
ATTTAAATGAAAGTACTAAACTTATAAAGTATATTTCTATTTAAATAAAAGTACTTAACTAATAAAATCTCTTTCTATTTAAATGTAAGTACTTAACTCATTTAATCTCTTTCTATTTAAATAAAAGTATTTAACTTATTATTCTTTTAGTATTTAAATGACAGTACTTAATCTAATTATTCATTTTCTATTTTCTTATGAAAGTACTTATCCTGGTAACTTACTTTTTTTTTGAATAAATGTACTCATTTTTTTAAATCTTTTACCTGTTAAATAAAAGCACTTAGCCAAGCTAGTCTATTTCCCAATATGTGAAAGTACCAAACTTATAAAATCTTTTTCTACTTAAATGAAAGTACTTAACTTATTAAATCGCTTTTTATTAAAATAAAAGTAAACAATACAATATATCTCTTTCTATTTAAATAACAGGACTCAACTTATTAAATCTTTTTCTTTTTAAAAGAAAGTACTTAACTCATTAAATTTCTTTTTATTTAAATGAAAGTACTTAACTTAGCAAATATCTTTCTATTTGACTGAAAGTACCAAACTCATTAAATCTCTTTCCATTTAAATAAAAGTACTGAACAAATTCATACTCTTTCCGAAAAACGACGGTACTTAAATTATTAAATCTTTTTCTATTTAAAGAAAAGTACTTAACCCATAAAATATTTTTCTATGTTAATGAAAGTACTCAACTAATTTAATCCTTTTCTGTGTTATTGTAAGTATCTAACTCAGTAATATCTCTTTATTTTTAAATAAAAGTACATAGCTTAATAAATTACTTTCTATTTGAATGAAGGTACTTAACATATAAAATCTCTTTTCATTAAAAATAAAGTACTTAACTTATTAAATCTCTTCCCATTTGATGAAAAGAGCTCAACCCATTAAAAAGCTTTCTATTTGACTGGAAGTACTCAACTCATTTATTCGCTTTCTATTTAAAAAAGTAATAAACTTATCAAATCTTTCTTTATTTAAATAAAAGAACTTAACATATCTATTCTATATTTATTTGAATTAAAGTACTTAACAGAATAAATATTTTTCTATTTAAATAAATGTACTTAGTTTAATTATTCTCTTTCTAATACAATTAAAGTACTCAACCTATTAAATCTCTTTGTATTTAGAAAAAAGTACAAACCTAATTAAATCTTTTTTTACTTGTATAAAAGTAATTAATTTATTCTATGTCCTTCTATTTGAAAAAAAGTCCTTAGCTCATCAAATCTTTATCCAGTTGAATGAAAGTAATAAACTTATCATATCTCTCTCTGTTGATGCGACCGATGCCTTAATCGGTACTCCAGTGGATACTAGTGAATCAAAAAATGCCCTTACAGGTGATATCGAGATTCTTTTTTAATAGGAAGGAGAATAGGAAAATAAAAACACAATACAACTTTATTTGTGCTCAGTCAGTACTAAAAAGTACGCTTTATTTGGCTCGTCAGGGAAAAGCCTTTCGGCATAAAAACCCTGGTTGAAACGATGAAGAAGAGTCCACAAATCGGGATAATTCTGGCCAGGTGCAGGACCGCCTTTGTCCCTTGTCGCTGGCCGAACTTAGATGATGTAGTATTGCGCAATACAAATAATTCTCCTCGAAGTAGTTTCTCGCAAGTCTCAGCTTTCTAAGATAGATGAATCTCGAGCGGTGAATCACGCGTGATGAACCAAGAGTGCCCAAATGATGAGTGCCAACTGGCGCAAGAACGCGCTGGGTTTTATACCAAAAAGCGATGCAATGCTGCACCAATCACCGAAAAGCCCAAACATAACGCGGCTGTCGATACATGTGATTAGGATAATAAATGTGGTGGGAGAACTCAAGCTAGAAGAAAGAAGGAGCCCTTACAAGCATTTTAGCGCTAACGTGGCTACTACCAAAAACAAAAACACTACTTTGTCGAGCGTGTCTCATGTCTCGGCAGGGCCGTGCACGCCCCGGCGCTTCGCCCTACTCACTCGTTACATAGGATGCGCAACACTCTCTATTTAAATGAAAGTACTCATCTAATCCAATCTTTTTTTTTTTAATGAAAGATCTGAACTAATTAAATCTTTGTCCATTGGAACAAAAGTACTTGACTTATATAATAACTTGTTTTTTGAATAATAATAATTACTTTATAATATCTTTTTTGATTTAATTAAGAGTACTTAATACATTCTATATCTTTTTATTAAATTAAAAGTAATTTTCTTTTTAAATCTTTT
>NW_014570113.1:31527-32547 GCF_001313835.1 Polistes canadensis
CGACACAGTAATAGATAGAATCGCAATGGGTCTACCAGAATCCATAAGGGAAAATATCGATAGAGATGAATTAAAGAATATAAAAGATTTGATATRTWAATTGCAGAAATTAGAAAGGACAGTAGAAAAGCAAAGTATATTACAAAAAGAAGGTAAACAAGAATATAGATTCATAAATGTAGATAGAAAGCCATGTAAAGTATGTAGAGAAATAGGTAAAGGCATAAGATATCACCCCGAGGAGAAGTGTTGGTTTAAACAAAAAGAAAGGGAGAAACCTATAATAATAGGAAACAATTCAGTGATAGAGACGAGATTGATTACACAAAAAAAAAACGAATAATCACACCATTGATTAGGGTAAAAATGTTAATTGAAAATCAAATGGAAATAATGGGAACATTTGACCCAGGTTCTCAGGTCTCCTTAATAAACTCAAGGTGGATAAAATTAAAAGATAACAGAGGGGACGTAAATAAAGTATTTTTAAGGTCGGTCAATGGTGTGAAACATACAAATGGGTTAATTAAATTAAAAATAAAAATATTTGATGTAGAAAGAGAAGTAAAAGGGCATATAATTGAGAAAGAGGACTTTGAAGACTTCATAATAGGATTAGATTTAATTYCTATGTTCAAATTGAGATTAGATGAAAACTTAAGAGTGTCACAAAAAACRAAAAACAAGATAGAAAATAATATAGTAAAGTATTCAGTTAATTTTAATGAACACGTAAAAACAGATTAATTCCAAATAAACGTACAACATTTAAATAAGGATAAAAAAATTAAAATAGGAAAATTAATAGATAATAACAAATCAGTATTTGCAAGAGACAAATACGACGTTGGAACTGTAAGCGAATACGAAGCAAGAATTGACTTAATGGTAGAGAAATACTGCAGTAAAAGACCATACAGATGTAATATAAAAGATAGAGAAGAAATAGAAAAACAGATAAATAAATTATTGGAAAGGAAATTAATCGAAGAATCTTACAGCCCATTTGCGGCACCTGTC
>NW_014570113.1:34462-36781 GCF_001313835.1 Polistes canadensis
AACCAAACACTAATAAATAGAATAAGATGTAAAATAAATGAGGAAGAAAAGAAAAGAGCATGGACAACGATAGCGAGAGAATGTGTGAATAGGTATAATAGATTAGAACATACAATTACAGGGTTTACACCAGAATATCTATTACACGGCACAGACACCAGTAACATACCAAGAAAGTAAGGAAGAAAAAAAAATGGAAAAGACAGGGTAAAAGACAAAAAGTTAGCACTCGAGAGRACACTAAAATCGCATAATTCTAATAAAAATATATTTGACAGAAATAGAAAAGATCABGAATTTAAAGTAGGAGATAAGGTATTCATAGAGAATGGAAACAAACTCAATAGAAAAAAACTGGAACAACTAAGAATCGGACCATTCACAACAGAAGAAAAGGTTTCAAACTCAATTTATAAAATAAAAACTGATAGAAGAAATCAGGATAAAAGTCTATTCCATGCAACGAAACTAATTCCACTATTAAAGGACGACTATGATTCAAATATTGTACAATTTTCTTCTCTGGGAGGGGAGATGTAAAGAYAATATATTCTCTTTAAATTTTGCGCGTTAAGTAGCTGAGTAGCTTAGCGCGCCACTAGGAGGATATATAAGACAAAGAGTAGTAATATTAGTGACTAGTTACCAAAGTTCGTTACAAAGAGATATACTTAGAAGAATAGAATAATAAAAATATAATAATATAAGTGACCTCGAAAGAGCATTAGAAGTAACCGTCTTAAATTGTCGTTTCTTTGTTTTACAGGTATAAATTTATTGTTAATAATTGTAATTAGTAGTTTTAGTTAAAAATATAAATCTKTGTTTTACAGAGCAACACGTTATTCGAGTTATTTCCATACTATCCAACCTGATAGATAGATATTAACATTACATACATTTCAATTTGAATATAGGTATTCAACCAAATAAATCTCTTTTTTTATAATAGAAAAAATTTAACTTTTTAAATCTCTTTTTAACTAAATAAAAGTTCTTTAGTCATTAAATCTCTTTCTATTTAAATGAAAGTACTTAAGTGATTAAATCTTTTTTTATTTAAATTATAGTACTTAACTCATAAAAACTCTTTTTGTTTGAATAAAAATACCTTACTTAATAAATCTCATTCTATTTACATGACAGTTTTCAACCTATTTATTCTTACTTTATTTTTTTATTGAAGTACTTAACTCAATATATCTTTTTCTATATTAAAAAAGTTCTCAACTTATTCAATCTCTTTTATTTTAATGATAGGACTTCACTCATTTATACTTCTTCTATTTAAACGAAAGTACTAAATTTGTAAAATCTCTTTCTATTTGAATAAAAGTACTAAACTTATTTATACTCATTTCATTTAAACGAAAGTACTAGAATTATCAAATCTATTTTCATTTTAATAAAAGTACTAAACATATTTAATCTCTTTTAATTTAAATGAAAGTACTAGACTTAACCAACTTTCTTATTTTTGAAAAAAAAAACTTAACTTATCAAATCTTTTTCTATTTAAAGTAAAGTACTCATCTCAACAAATCTCTGGTAACTTAAAAAAAAGTAATAAACTTAACAAAACTCTTTCCATTTAAATAAAAGAACTCAATTCATCTTATCACTTTACATTTAAAAGAAAGTTTCGATCTTATCATATCGTTTTGAATTTAAAGATAGGTACACTACTCATAAATCTCTTTCTGTTTGAATAAAAGAACTTAACTCATCTAATTCCGTTTTATTTTAATGAAAGTAATCAACAAAATATATCTCTTTCCATTCTAATAAAAGTACTCATCTTATCAAATCTTTTTTTAATTCAATGAATTGAATAATAATATGAATGATTAACATATAAAATCTCCTTTTATCCAAATGAAAGTACTTAACATTACAGATCTCTTTCTATTTTAATGACAGTACTTATGAAATTAAATCTCATTTCATTTAAATGATAGTATTAAACTTATCAAATCTCTTTGTATTTAAAAAAAAGTTTTCAACTTATCAAATTCCTTATCTAATTTAAATAAATGTACTCTACTTATCAAATCAGTTTCTATTTGAATAAAATTTCCTAAAATATTAAATCTCTTCCTATTTGAATAAAAGTACTTTACTCATCATAGATCATTCTAATTGAATAAAAGAACATAACTAATACAGTCTCCTTCTATTTAAATAATGGTACTTAACTTATCAAATTTCTTTCTATTTGAATAAAAGTACTTAAGTCATCAAATCCCGTACCATTTTAATGAAAGTAATCAACACGTTATATCTCTTTCTTTTTAAATGATAGTACACAACAAATCAAAT
>NW_014570113.1:37208-39166 GCF_001313835.1 Polistes canadensis
TCTCTTTTTATTTGTGTAAAAATACTTAAATTATCCAATCTCTTTCTATTTGAAAAAAAGTATTAACTTATTTAATCTCTTTCCATTTGAATAAAAGTACTCAACCTATTAAAACTTTTTCTATTATTAAAAAAGTACTAAACTTATTAAATCTCTTTCTATTTAATTAAAAATACTGTACCTAATAATCTCTTTCTATTTGAATTAAAGTACTATACTCATTAAATTTATTTCTATTTAAATGAAAATACTCAACTTATCAAATCTTTTTCTATTTGAATAAAAGTACTAAACTTATTTAATTTTTTTTATTTTGACTAAAAATACTCAACAAAACACATATCCTCCTTCCTAAATAAAAGTAATAAACGTAATAAATTTTATTTTATTTAAATAAAAGCATTTAAATTATTAAATCATTTTCTACCTAAATGAAAGTACTTTACTTATCAAAAATCATTATATTTGAATAAAACTACCTTATTCATTATTTCTCTTTCTATTTAAATAACAGTTATTTACTTATAAAATCCCGTTTATTTTAAATTAAAATACTTACCTTATAATATCTCATTCTATTTAAATAAAAGTAAAAAACAAATCAAACCTTTTTTATATTAAAAATAGTACTCAACTTATTAAATCTTAATTTTTTTAAAAGAAAGTACTAACCTTATTAGATCTCTTTATACCTAAATAAAAGTAATAAACTTATCAGATCTCTTTTTATTTGAATAAAAGTACTAAACTTATGAATGTCTTTCTATTTGAATGTAAGTACTATATTCATTAAAACTCTTTTTATTTAAATAATAGTACTCAAATTAATAAATCTTTATCTATTTGAATGAAAGTACTTAACTCATTTAATCTCTTTTAATTTAAATGAAAGTACTCAACCTATTAAATTTATTTCTATTTGAAGAAAAGTACTTAACTAAACAAATATTTTTTTCCTAAATAGAAGTAATATGCTTATCAAATCCGTTTTCATTTGAATAAGTGTACTTAACTTATTAAATCTTATTTAACCTAGAAGAAAGTACTCAATTCAGCGTATCTCTATTCATTTAAATAAAAGTACTCAACTCATAAAATCTTTTTCTATTTAAGTAAAAGTACTCTACTTATAGAATCTCTTTCCATTTAAATTTAAGTACTTAACTTATTAAATTTTGTTCTATTGGAATAAAAGTACTAAACTCATAAAATCTCTTTCTATTTGAATAAAAATACTAAACTTATTATATTTTTTTGTATTTTAATAAAAGTACATTATATATCAACCTTTTTTCCTTTTAAATAAGACTATGCAACTCTTAAAATCTCTTTCTATTTAAATGAAAGTACTTAATTTGTCAAATTTTTTTTCATTTGAATAAAAGTACCTAACTCATTAAATCTCTTTCCATTGGAATGAAAGTTCTCAACTTATTAAATCTTTATCTATTTTAATAGAGGTACTTAAAATATCAAATCTTTTTTTATTTGAATAAATGTACCTAACATATCAGGTCTTTTTTAATTTAAAAAAAAGTTCTTAGTCTAAAAAATCTCTTTTTATTTAAACGACAGTACCTAACTTATTTTAACTGATTTTGTTTTTTTAATGAAGTACTTATCAAGATAAATCAATTTCAATTTAAAAAAGAGTACTCTACTCATCAAACCTCATTCTATTTAAATGAAAAATCCTAACTTATTAAATTTCTTTTTATTTAAATACCTAATGAAAATCATTATATTTGAATAAATGTACTTAATTCATCAAGTCACTTTCCATTTAATTAAAGGTACTCAACTTATCAAATACCGCGCTAGTTAAATGAAAGTAATCCAAACATCCTATATCTTTTTATTTAAATAAAAGTACTCTTTTCATTAAATCTTTTTTTATTTGAATATTAGTACTTAACTCAAAAATCACTTTCAATTTGACTAAAAGTACTTAACTCATT
>NW_014570113.1:39397-40876 GCF_001313835.1 Polistes canadensis
ATGACAGTACTCAACTTATCAAATTTTCTTCTAATTGAATAAAGGTACTATACTCATTAAATCTCTTTCTATTTATTAAAATTACTCAACTAATTATATTTATTCCTATTTATATGAAAGTCTTCAACTCAGCATATCTCTCTTCATTTTAATGAATATATCAAACTCATCAAATCTTTTTTTATTTGAATGAAAGTACTTAACTCATCAAATATCTTTTCAATTGAATGAAAGTAATAAACTCATCATATATAATATATAAAATCATTATAAAACTTTACACCTTATTATTTGTCTTTTTATTTGATCGAAAAAACTCAACTAATAAAATCTCTTTATTTTTAAATGGAAGTACCTAACTCATCAAATCTATTACTATTTAAATAAAACTACTTACCTTATCAAATCTCTTATCATTTAAATGAAAGTACTCAACTCATCAAATTTATTTTGATTTGAATCAAAAAACTCAACAAAAAAAATTTCTTTCTATTTGAATAAAAGTACTTACGTCATAAAATTTGTTTCCATTTGAAGAAAATTACTAAACTTATCAAATCTCTTTCCCTTTTACCAAAAGTAGTCAACACTTTAAATCTTTTACTTTCTAAATGTAAGTACATAATTTATCAAATCCCTTTCGATTTAAATAAAAATACCTTACACATTAAGTCTCTTTCTATTTGAATGAAAGTACTCAATTCATCAAATTTCTTTGCATCTCAATTAGAGAACTAAATTTAAAAAATCTTTTTCTATTTGAATAAAAGTACTAAACTCATCAAATCTCTTTTTACCTGATTAAAAGAACTCAATTTATTAAATCTCTTTCTATTTTACCAAAACTACTTAACTCATAAAATCTTTTTCTATTTGATTAAAATATCTCACCTCATATAATCTTTCGCAATTTAAATAAAAGTTTACTACTCAATAAATAACGTTCAATTTTAATAAAAGTACTCAATTTATTAAATATCTTTTTATTTGAATTAAAGTAATCTACTCATCAGATCTCTCTCTATTTAAACGAAAGTACCAAACCTATTAAATCATTTGCCATTTTAATAAAAGTACCCAACCCAATAAGTCTCTTTCTATTTAAATGAAAGAACTTAACAAATTTAATTTTTTTCGATTTAAATGAAAGTACCTAAAACTTTAAATCTTTTATTTGAGTGAATGTACTTAATTTATTAAATCTCTTTTTATTTGATTAAAAATAACTCAACTAATTACATTTATTTATATTTAAATGGATGTCTTCAATTCAGTATATCTCTCTTTGTTTTAATGAATGTACCAAACTCATTAAATCTCTTTTTATATGAATGAAAGTACTTAACTCATAAAATGTCTTTTTATATAATTAAAGGAATTTAACTTATCAAATCTTTTTCTTTTTTAATGAAAGATCTGAACTAATCAAATCTTTATCCATTTAAACAAAAGTACTTGACTTATAAAATAACTTGCTAT
>NW_014570114.1:0-1937 GCF_001313835.1 Polistes canadensis
TATATGCTAGATTTTTTATTAGCAATAACACTTTTTATTTGTTTGTATACGCTTTAAAATGTGAAACAAAACGTTTTATAGCTTTTTTTATATAGCTCCTTTTCAGAAACTTTATAATTTTTAACAATTATTRAACCAAAAAAGTAGCGGAAATTTGTTTTTAAATATACTAAAACATTTTTAGCAACGGTAAAAATTTGCTACTAGAAACAAAACAGAATGGACGACAGGTTTACTACAATCGAGTTTCGACGAAAAAGTATTGAATTCTACACGTAATGTAACCAAAAAATGTCGTAATAAAATGATTTTTTTCTTTTTTCTTGACTGCAGTAGTCCAAATATAAATGATTTTTGCATAATTTTTTCGGACTTATCACTATTTACTTATAAGTATACTCTTTAAAGCTTGAAAAAAACCGTTTTATAGCGTCTTTTATATAGCACTTTTTTAGATTGTTTTTAATTTTTAACTACGCTTTAATGTAGAAAGTAGCAAAAATTTCATTTTAAATATGTTTAAAATTTTTTAACGAAGGTTAAATTGTGCTTTTAGAAACTATACAGAAAAGATTTTTGGTTTACTACAATCGAATTTCTTTAAAATATAATGGAATTCTACACGTGAAGTAACAAAAAAAAGTTGTAATTCAATGATTTTTTCTCTTTTTTTGGACTGCAGTGGTTAAAATATAAATTTAATACTAGAAATTATTCGAACTTACACATTTTATTTGTTAGTATACGCTTGAAAACTTTAAAGAAAATGTTTTCTAGCATTTGTTCTATAGCATTTCTTCAGATATCTGATAGTTTTCACTAATAATTAATCTAAAAAGCGGGGAAAATTTTTAATAAATATATTAAAAAGTTCTTAGTGACAGTACAATGTGCTATTAGAAACATGACAGAATAGATGTCAGGTTGACTACAATCGAGTTTCGACGAAAAAGTATTGAATTCTAAACGTAATGTAACCAAAAAAAGTTGTAATTAAATGATTTTATTCTGTTTTCTTTGACTGCAGTTGTTGTAAAAGAAATAATATATGCTAGATTTTATTAGCAATAACACTTTTTTTTCGTTACTATACGCTTTAAAATTTGAAAGAAAATGTTTTATAGCATTTGTTATATAGCTCTTTTTTAGAATTATTATAGTTTTTAACTACAGTTTTAATCCAAAAAGTAGGAAAAATTTCTTTTTAAATAAATTAAAATATTTTTAGCAACGGTAAAAATGTGCTACTACAAACAAAACAGAATGGACGTCAGGTCTACTACAATCCAGTTTTGTTAAAATGAATTAAATTCTTCACGTAAAGAAACAAAAAAAAGTTGTACTAAAATGATTTTTGCTCTTTTTTTGGACTGCAGTTGTTAAAATATAAATGTTATTTGCTAGATTTTATTGGACCAAACACATTTCATTTTTTAGTATATGCTTGAAATCTTGAAAGAAAATGTTTTATAGAATCTGTTTTATGGCATTTCTCTAGATATCTGATAGTTTTTAGTTATAATTAATCCTAAAAGTAGCAAAAATTTCTTTTTTAATATACTGAAACATTTTTAGCAACGGTACAATTGAAATACTAGAATCTAAACAGAATGGACGTCAGGTTTACCACAATCGAGTTTCGTTGAAAAAGAATTGAATTCCTTACGTAATGTAATCAAAAAATTTTGTAATAAAATGATTTTTTCTCTTTTTTTGGACTGCAGTTGTATATTTAATTATGTTAAATATTAATGTTATTTGCTAGATGTTATTGGACCAAACACTTTTCATTTGTTAGCATACGCTTTAAAACTTAAAAGAAACGTTTTATAGCGTCTGTTAAATAGCACTTTTTTAGATTGTTTTTAATATTTAACTACGTTTTAATCCAGAAAGTAGCAAAAATTTCTTTTTAAATATAATAATACATTTTTAGC
>NW_014570114.1:4274-5665 GCF_001313835.1 Polistes canadensis
TAAATATATAGAAACATTTTTAGCCACGGTACAAATGAACTACTAGAAACGAAACAGAATGGACGTCAGGTTTACTACAACCGTTTTTCGTTTAAAAAGGATTGAATTCCTTACGTAATGTAACCAAAAAATGTTGTAGTAAAATAATTTTTTCTCTTTTTGTCGACTGCAGTTGTAAAAATATAAATAATATTTGCTAGATTTTATTATAACAATTACTTTTCATTTGTTAGTATACGCTTCAAAACTTGATAGGAAATTTTTGATGTCTTTTGTTATATAGCTTTTTTTTTTAGATACATTATAGTTGTTTACAACGATTTAAACCAGAAAGTGGCAAAAATTTCTTTTTAAATATACTAAAACATTGTTAGCAAAGGTACAAATGTGCTACTAGAAACAAAACAGAGTGGACGTCAGGTTTACTACAATCGACTTTCGTCGGAAGAGAATTGAGTTCTCCACGTAATGTAACCAAAAAATGTTTTATTAAAATTATTTTTTCTCTTTTTGTCGACTGCAGTTGTTAAAATGTAAATGTTATTTGTTAGATGTTATGGGACCAAACACTTTTTATTTGTTAGTATACGCTTTAAAACTTGAAAGAAAATGTTTTATAGCTTTTGTTTTATAGCATTTCTTTAGATATATGATAATTTTTACTTATAATTAATCTAGAAAGCAGCGAAAATTTTTCTTAAATATATTGAAAAGTTTTTAACGCAGGTGCAATGTTCTATTATAAACATAACAGGATGGACGTCAGGTTTACTACAATCGTGTTTTGTTGAAAAAGAATGGACTTCCTTACATAATGTAATCAAAAAATGTTGTAATAAAATGATTTTTTCTCTTTTTTTAGACTGCAATTGTTAATATATAAATGGTATTTGCTAGATTTTATTGCACCAAACTCTTTTCATTTGTTAGCATACGCTTTTAAACTGGAAAGAAACGTTTTATAGCGTCTTTTAAATAGCACTTTTTTAGATTGTTTTTAATATCTAACAACGCTTTAATCCAG
Organism: Polistes canadensis; assembly: GCF_001313835.1. Taxonomy (NCBI): domain Eukaryota; kingdom Metazoa; phylum Arthropoda; class Insecta; order Hymenoptera; family Vespidae; genus Polistes; species Polistes canadensis. Next base: position 5,299 of record NW_014570114.1, read on the forward strand.
ACAGTAGCAAAAATTTCTTTTTAAATATACTTAAACATATTTAGCTACGGTACAAATGTGCTACTAGAAACAAAACAGAATGGACGTCAGGCTTACTTGAAGCGACTTTTGTTGAAAAAGAATTGAATTCCTTACGTAATGTAACCAAAAAATGTTGTAATAAAATGATTTTTTCTTTTTTGTTAGACTGCAGTTGTTAAAATATAAATGGTATTTGCTAGATTTTATTGGATTAAACTCTTTTCATTTGTTAGTATATGCTTTAAATCTTGAAAGAAAATGTTTTATAGAATCTGTTCTATAGCATTTCTTTAGATATCTGATAGTTTTTACTTATAATTAATCTAAAAAGTAGCAAAAATTTCTT
>NW_014570114.1:7126-9358 GCF_001313835.1 Polistes canadensis
ATTAATCTAAAAAGTAGCAAAAATTTCTTTTTTAATGTACTAAAACATTTTTAGCAACGGTACAAATGTAATACTAGAAACTAAACAGAATGGACGTTAGGTTTACTACAATCGAGTTTCGTTGAAAAAGAAATGAACTCCTTACGTAATGTAACCAAAAAATGTTGTAATAAAATGATTTTTTCTCTTTTGTTAGACTGCAGTTGTTAAAATATAAATGTTATTTGCTAGATTTTTTTGGACCTAACACTTTTCATTTGTTAGTATACGCTTTAAAACTTGAAAAAAACGTTTCATAGCGTCTGTTAAATAGCACTTTTTTAGATTGTATTAATGTTATAACTACGCTTTAATCCAGAAAGTAGCAAAAATTTCTTTTCAAATATATTAAAAATTTTTAAGGAAAGTTAGAATGTGCTTTTAGAAACTATACAGAATATGTATTGGGTTGACTACAATCGAATTTTTCAAAATATAATTGAATTCTACACGTTAACTAACAAAAAAAATTAGTAATAAAATGATAATTTTCTGTTTTCCTTGACTGCAGTTGTTGTAAAATAAATTTTATATGCTAGATTTTATTGAACTAAACACTTTTCAATTGTTAGTATACGCTTTAAAACTCAATAGGAAATTTTTTATAGCTTTTGTTATATAGCTCTTTTTTAGAAAATTTATAGTTTTTACCTACGGTTTTAATCCAAAAAGTAGCGAAAATTTATTTTTAAATATAATAATACATTTTTAGCAACAGTAAAAATGAACTACTCGAAACTAAACTGAATAGATGTTTGGTTGTCTAGAATCGAATTTCTTCAAAATATAATTGAATTCTACACGTAAAGTAACCAAATAAAGTTAAAAAACAGGGATTTTTTTCTGTTTTCCTCGACTGCATTTGTTGTAAAATAAATGATATATGCCTAATGCTATTAGCAATAACACTTTTTATTTGCTAGTATACGCTTTAAAATTTGAAAGAAAACGTTTTATAGCTTTTGTTATATAGCTCTTTTCTAGAAATTTTATAGTTTTTACTACAGTTTTATTCCAGAATGTAGCTAAAATTTTTTTTTAAATATACTAAAATATTTTTAGCAACGATACAAATGTGCTACTAAAAAAACAAAACAGAATGGACTTCAGGTTTACTACAATCGACTTTCGTTGGAATAGAATTGAATTATTAACGTAATGTAACAAAAAAATGTTGTAATAATATAATTTTTTCTCTTTTTTTGGACTGCAGTTGTTAAACTATAATTGGTATTTGCTAGATTTTATTGGACAAAACACTTTTAATTTGTTAGTACATGCTTTAAAACTTGAAAGAAAATGTTTTATAGTTTTTGGTCTATAGCATTTCTTTAGATATCTGATAGTTTCTACTAATAATTATTCTAGAAAACAGCGAAAACTTTTCTTAAATATATTGAAATGTTTTTAGCGAAGGTACAATGTGCTATTAGAATAAAGACAGAATGGATGTCAGGTTGACTACAATCGAGTTTCGACGAAAAAGAATTGAATTCTAAACGTAAAGTAACCAAAATATGTAGTAATAAAATGATTTTGGTCCTTTTTCTTGACTGCAGTAGTCCCAATATAAATGATGTTTGCATAATTTTTTCATACTTCAAACTTTTTATTTGTAAGTATACGCTTTAAAGCTTGAAAGAAAACGTTTCATAGCGCCTGTTAAATAGCACTTTTCTAGATTGTTTTTAATTTTAATCTATGCTTTAATCCAGAAAGTAGCAAAAATTTCTTTTTAAATATAATAATACATTTTTAGCAACGGTAAAAATGAAGTACAAGGAACTAAACAGCATAGATATTTGGTTGACTACAATCGAACTTCTTCAAAAAAAAATTCAATTCTACACGTAAGGTAACCAAAAAAAGTATTAAAAATATGATTTTTTTTCTGTTTTTTTCTGTTTTTTTCTGCTGCAGTTGTTGTAAAATAAATGATATATGGTAGATTTTATTAGACCAAACACTTTTTTTTGGTTAGTATACGCTTTAAAACTTGAAATTAAACGTTTTAAAGCTTTTGTTATATAGCTCTTTTTTAGAAATTTTATAGTTTTTTATTACAGTTCTAATCCAGAAAGTAGCAAAAATTTCTTATTAAATATACAAAAAACATTTTTTGCGAAGGTACAATGTGCTATTAGAAACAAGAAAGAATAGATGTCAGGTTGACTACAATCGAGTTTCGACGAA
>NW_014570114.1:11226-12648 GCF_001313835.1 Polistes canadensis
GTCAGGTTTACTACAATCGAGTTTTGTTAAAAAAAATTAAATTCTTCACGTAAAGTAACAAAAAAAAATGTTATAAAATGATTTTTTCTCTTTTTTTGGACTGCAGTTGTTAAAATATAAATGTAATTTGCTAGATTTTATTGAACCAAACACTTATCTTTGTTAGTATACGCTTTAAATCTTGAAAGAAACGTTTCATAGCGTCTGTTAAATAGCACTTTTTTAGATTGTTTTTAATATTTAACTACGATTTATTCCACAAAGTAGCGAGAATCTCTTTTGAAATATAATAAAAGTTGTTTAACGAAGGTTAAAATGTGCTTTTAGAGACTATACAGAAAAGTTGTTTGGTTTATTACAATCGAATTTTGTTGAAATATATTTGAATGCTACACGAAAAGTTTCCAAAAAAAGTTATAATAAAATGATTTTTTTCTGTCGTTTTCTACTGCAGTTGTTGTAAAATAAATGATATATGCTAGATTTTATTGGACCGAACACTTTTCATTTATTAGTATACGCTTTAAAACTTGAAATACAACGTTTTAAAGCTTTTGTTATAAAGCTCTTTTTTAGAAATTTTATAGTTTTTTACTACAGTTTTAATCCAGAGAGTATCAGAAATTTCTTATTTAATATACTAAAACATTTTTAGCGAAGGTACAATATGCTATTAGAAACAAGACAGAATGGATGTCAGGTTGACTACGATCGAGTTTCGACGAAAAGGAATTAAATTCTAAACGTAAAGCAACCAAAAAAAGTCGTAAAAAAATGATTTTTTTCCTTCTTCTTGACTGCAGTAGTCCAAATATAAATAATGTTTGCATGATTCTTTCGGAGTTATCACTTTTTATTTGTAAGTATACGCTTTAAAGTTTGGAAAAAAACGTTTCATAGCGTCTGTTAAATAGCCCTTTTTTAGATTGTTTTTATTATTAAACTACGCTTTAAACCAGAAAGTAGCGAAAATATCTTTTTAAATATAATAATACATTTTTAGCAACGGTAAAAATGAACTACTAAGAACTAAACAGAATAGATATTTGGTTGACTACAATCGAATTTCTTCAAAATATAATTGAATTCGACACGTTAGTTAACCAAAAAAAGTATTAAAAGAACGATTGTTTTCTGTTTTTTTCTACTGCAGTTGTTGTAAAATAAATGATATATGCTAGATTTTATTGGGCCGAACACTTTTATTTTTGTCAGTATACGCTTTAAAACTTAAAAGAAAATTAGAACTTTGGAAAAAGACATCAGAAACACATGTAATTATTTAGAGAAGACACTAAAATTGAAAGACTTTACAGATTGTACAATATTTTTCAAACAAAAATACGAATAMAAATTTAAAAACATAAAAGATAATAACATAAAAAAATTAAATAATTTATTAAAAGAGAATTCACACAACAA
>NW_014570114.1:14700-24152 GCF_001313835.1 Polistes canadensis
AATGTATGACTCTAAAATAATATGTATTGACGCGTGAACTAGGTGATCGAGGTAAAAAATTTAAAGTTTATTTATTTATTTATTTATTTATTGTAATGTTTATATATCTTCTTAACAAGTCATAATTATAAAATAATATAAAAAAAAAAAAAACATTTTGTAGTTGCTAAGGAAGTCCCCAGTAAGAGACGAAACGTTCAACAAGATCAAATAAATTTGTTCATCAAAATTTATTAACTGTCTTCAATTTTCCCTTTAAAACTCATATATATTAATAAACTGTTGGGACAAGAATATTGATTATTAAAATAAAATAATATAATGAAAAAAAAAAATTTTGTAGTTGCTGAGGAAGTAACCAGTAAGGGACAAAACGTTCAACAAGATCAAATAAATTTGTTCATCAAAATTTATTAACTGTCTTCAATTTTCGCTTTGAAACTCATATATATTAATATACTGTTGGGATAAGAATATTGATTATTAAATTAAAAGAAAATGTTTTATAGCTATTGTTCTATAGCATTTCTATAGAAATCTGATAGTTTTTACTAATAATTATTCTAGAAAACAGCGAAAATTTTTCTTAAATATATTGAAATGTTTTTAGCGTAGGCACAATGTGCTATTAGAAACAAGGCAGAATGGATGTCAGGTTGACTACAATCGAGTTTCGACGAAAAAGAATGAAATTCTAAACGTAAAGTAACAAAAAAATGTAGTAAAAAAATGATTTTTTTCCTTTTTCTTGACTGCAGTAGTCGAAATATAAATGATGTTTGCATAAGTCTTTCGGACTTATCACTTTTTACTTATAAGTAAACTCTTTAAATCTTGAAAAAAATCGTTTCATAGCGTCTGTTAAATAGAACTTTCTTAGATTGTTTTTAATTTTTAACTACGCTTTTATCCAGAAAGTAGTGAAAATTTCTTTTTAAATATATTCAAAATTTTTTAAGGAAGGTTACAATGTGCTTTTAGAAATTATACAGAAAAGATGTTTGGTTTACTGCAATCTAATTTTGTTGAAATATAATTGAATGCTACACGAATAGTAACCAAAAAAACTTGTAATAAAATGATTTTTTTCTGCTTTCTGCGRCTGAAGTTGTTGTAAAGTAAATGATATATGCTAAATTTTATTGGACCGAACACTTTATATTTGTAAGTATACGCTTTAAAGGTTGAAAGAAAACGTTTCATATCGTCTGTTAAATAGCACTTTTAGATTGTATTTATTTTATAACTACGATTTAATCCAGAATGTAGCGGAAATTTCTTTTTAAATATAAAAGTACATTTTCAGCAATTGTAAAAATGAACTACTAGAAACTAAGCAGAATGGACGTCAGGTTTACTACAATCGAGTTTTGTTAACAAAGAATTGAATTCTTCACGTTAAGTAACACAAAAAAGTTGTAATAGAATGATTTTTTCTCTTTTTTTGGACTACAGTTTTTAAAATATAAATGTTATTTGCTAGATTTTATTGGACCGAACACTTTTCAATTGTTTGTATACGCTTTATATTTTGAAAGAAAACGTTTTATAGCTTTTGTTATTTTGCTCTTTTTTAGAAATTTTATAGTTATAAACCACAGTTTTAAATCAGAAAATAGCAAAAGTTTCTTTTTAGATATACTAAAAAATTTTTAGATACAGTACAAATGTGCTACTTGAAACAAAACATTATATACGTCAGATATACTACAACCGAGTTTCGTTGAAAAAGAATAGAATTTCTCACGTAATGTAACCAAAAAATGTTGTAATAAAATGATTTTTTCTCTTTTTTTGGACTTCAGTTGTTAAAATATAAATGTTATTTGTTAGATTTTATTGAACCAAACACTTTTTATTTGTTAATATACGCTTTAAATCTTGAAAGAAACGTTTAATAGCGTCTGTTAAATAGCACATTTTTAGATTGTTTTTAATATTTAACTACGCTTTAATCCAGAAAGTAGCGAAAATTTTTTTTTGAATATAATTATACATTGTTAGCAACTGTAAAAATGAACTACTAGATACTAAACAGAATAGATGTCAGGTTGACCACAATCGAGTTTCGACGAATGAGAATTGATTTCTAAACGTAGAGTAACCAAAAAATGTCGTAATAAAATGATTTTTTCACTTTTTTGGACTGCATTTGTTAAAATATAAATGTTATTTGCTAGATTTTATTGGACAAAACACTTTTTATTTGTTAGTATACGCTTTAAAATTAGAAAGAAAATGTTTTATAGCTTTTGTTCTATATCATTTCTTTAGATATCTGATAGTTTTTACTTATATATAATCTAGATAGCAGCGAAAATTGTACTTAAATATATTGAAAAGATTTTAGCGAAGGTACAATGTGCTATTAGAAACGTAACAGAATGGATGTCAGGTTGACTACAATCGAGTTTCGACGAAAAAGAATTGAATTCTACACGTAAAGTAACCAAAAAATATCGTAAAAAAATTATTTTTTTACTTTTTCTTGACTGCAGTAGTCCAAATATAAATGATGTTTGCATAATTCTTTCGGGCTTTTCACTTTTTATTTGTAAGTATACGCTTTAAAGCTGGCAAAAAAACGTTTCATAGCGTCTGTTAAATAGCACTTTGATATATTATTTTTAATTTTTAACTACGATTTAATCTAGTAAGTAGCGGAAATTTCTTTTTAAATATAATAATACATTTTTAGAAACTGTAAAAATGAACTTCTAGAAACTAAACAGAACGGACGTCAGGTTTACTACAATCGAGTTTTGTTGGAAAAGAATTAAATTCTTCACGCAAAGTAAAAAAAAAAGTTGTAATAAAATGATTTTTTCTCTTTTTTTAAACTGCTGTTTTTAAAATATAAATGTTATTTGCTACATATTATTGAACCAATCAGTTTTCTTTGTTAGTATACGCTTTAAAACATATTAGAAAATTTTTTATAGCTTTTGTTATATAGCTCTTTTTTAGAAATTTTATAGTTTTTAACTACGGTTTTAATCCAAAAAGTAGCAAAAATTTATTTGTAAATATATTAAAACATTTTTAGCAACGGTTAAAATGTGCTACTACAAACAAAACAGAATATATTTCAGGTTTACTACAATCGAGTTTCGACGAAAAAGAATTGAATTCTAAACGTAAAGTAACCAAAATTATAGTAATAAAATGATTTTTTCTTTTTTTTTGTACTGCAGTTGTAAAAATATAAACGTTATTTTCTAGGTTTTATTGAATTAAACACTTTTTATTTGTTAGTATACGCTTTAAAATTTAAAAGAAAATGTTTTATAGCTCTATTTCTATAGCATTTCTTTAGATATCTGATAGTTTTTACTTATAATTATTCTAGAAACCATCGAAAATTTTTTATAAATATATTGAAAACTTTTAAGCAAAGGTACAATGTGCTATTAGATACAAGACAGAATTGATTTCAGGTTGACTACAATCGGGTTTCGACGATAGAGAAATAAATTCTAAACTTAAAGTAACTAAAAAATGTAGTTATAAAATGATTTTTTTCCTTTCTCTTGACTTCAGTAGTTCAAGTATAAATGATGTTTGCATAATTCTTTCGGACTTATAACTTTTTATTTGTAAGTATAAGCTTTATAGCTGGGAAAAAAACGTTTCATAGCGTCTGTTAAATAGCACTTTTTTAGATTGTTTTTAATTTTAAACTACGCTCTAATCCAGAAAGTAGCGAAAATTTCTTTTTTAATATATAAAAATTTTTTTATCGAAGGTTAGAATGTGCTTTTAGAAACTATACAGAATAGATGTTTGGTTTACTAGAATCAAATTTTTTGGAAATATAATTGAATGCTACACGAAAAGTAACCAAAAAAAGGTTTATTTAGTGTACAGATMAGTTTTCGATGTTTTTTATTAAAAATTAGGTATTTATTCTAGAAGAGTGGTAATTTTAAGGTTATTTAAACTACTGTCTATCACTTGCAATGACTTTTTCCCATGTCTCAGGCAACATCAAATCCCACGTCGGTAGAACTCCTTTTCCTTTGAGACTATTCACGAATTAACCCAATTTTTGGGATCTTCATATGATTTCAACCGCTGCTCCGACAGAGCATGTTCTATAGACCGAAATAGGTGATAATCGGACGGTGCAATATCTGGTGAATACGGCGGGTGGGGAAACACTCCCCAATCAAGTGTTTCCAATTACTTTTTCACGGGAGCCGCTACGTTTGGACGAGCATGGTCATGCAGGAGAATACTTTTTTCGTGTCTAGAAAAGTATTGAGGGCGTTTTTCCTTTAGAGCTCGGCTCAATCTCATTAATTGTGTTCGATAGAGGGCTCCGGTGATTGTTTTGCTCGGATTAAGCAACTCATAGTACATTACACCCAGCTGATTCCACAAAACTCACAGCATGAGTTTTTTCCGTGAATATTCGGTTTTGCTGTTAATGTTGACGCGTAGCTTGGTAATCCCCATGATTTTTTTCTTTTTAGATTATCTTAATGTACCCATTTCTCGTCACCAGTGATGATACGATGTAAAAAACCCTTTTTTTTATTCTAGCAAGCAGTATTTCGCTTAAGCATAATCGGCGTTCAATATCTCTGGGCTCTAATTCGTACGGAACCCAATTTCCTTGTTTCTTAATCATTTCAAATGATATTAAACGATGTGAGACAGCTTACTGAGTGACTTCTTATGTTACAGCAAGTTCTTTTTGTGAATAAGATGAATCTTCCACCAATATTTCCTCTAATTCTGCATCCTAGTAAATTTTTGGCCTTCCACTGCGATCTTTGTTTTCTACGTCAAAATCACCGTTTTAAAAATTTTAAAACCATTCACGACACGTTCTCTCGCTCAAAGCAGTCTCACCATATGCTTCTACGAGCAATCGATGCGCCACAGCATCAGATTTCTTTATATTAAAGAAGTAAACTAATATTTCCCGCAAATGACGCTTATCTGGCTCAAATTTGGACATTTTCAAATAAAAAAATTATATTTTACCAATAAGAAATCAATAATAATAATAAGTTATGTTGTTCTTAAACGTTCAAACTAATTATTAAGCAGGATATCATCTGCGAAAGTTAACGGAAACTCCGCGTTACGCTATCTACATTAAAAAAGCGGAAACTTAATTGCAAACCTAATAATAAGATAATTTTTTTCTGTTTTCTTTAACTCCAGTTGTTGTAAAATAAATGATATATGCCAGATTTTATGGGACCGAACACTTTTCATTTGTTAGTATACGCTTTAAAAATTGATAGAAAATTTCTTATAGCTATTGTTATATCGCTCTTTTTTAGAAATTTTATAGTTTTTAACTACGGTTTTAGTACAAAAAGTAGCAAAAATTTTTATATAAATATATTAAAACATTTTTAGCAACGGTACAAATGTGCTACTTGAAAGAAAACAGAAACGACGTCAGGTATACTACAATCGAGTTTCGTTGAAAAAGAATTTAATTTCTCACGTAATGTAACCAAAAAATTTAGTAATAAGATGATTTTTTCTCTTTTTTTGGACTGCAGTTGTTAAAATATAAATGTAATTTGCTAGATTTTATTGGACCAAACACTTTTTACTTGTTAGTATACGCTTTAAAACTTAAAATAAAATGTTTTATAGCTTTTGTTCTATAGCTTTCTTTAGATATCTGATAGTTTTTACTTATAATTATTCTAGAAAGCAGCGAAAATTTTACTTAAATATATTGAAAAGATTTTAGCGAAGGTACAATGTGTTATTAGAAACATAACAGAATGGATGTCAGGTTGACTACAATCGAGTTTTGACGACAAAGAATTGAATTCTAAACGTAAAGTAACCAAAAAATGTCGTAATAAAATAATTTTTTTCATCTTTCTTGACTGCAGTAGTGCAAATATAAATGATGTTTGCATATTTCTTTCAGACTTAACACTTTTTATTTGTAAGTATACGCTTTAAAGCTTGAAAAAAAACGTCTTATAGCGTCTGTTAAATAGTACTTTTTTAGACTAATTTTAATTTTTAACTACGCTTTAATCCAGACAGTAGCGAAACTTTCTTATTAAATATATTAAAAATTTTTTAACGAAGGTTAAAATGTGCTTTTAGAAACTACACAGAAAAGATTCTTGGTCTACTACAATCGAATTTTGTATAAATATAATTGAATGCTACACGAAAAGTAACCAAAAAAAAGTTTATTTAGTGTACAGATAAGTTTTTGATGTTTTTCATTAAAAATTAGGTATTTATTCTAGAAGAATGGTAATTTTAAGGTTATTTAAACTACTGTCTATCACTTGCAATGACTTTTTCCCATGTCTCAGGCAACATCGGAACCCACGTCGGAAGAATTCCTTGTCTTTTGAGGCTATCCACGAATCAACCCAATTTTTGGGATCTTCATATGATTTGAACAGCTGTTTCGACAGAGCATATGCTATGGACCGAAATAGGTGATAATTGGACGGTGCAATGTCTGGTGAATCCAGCGGGTGGGAAAACACTCCTTAATCAAGTGTTTCTAAATACTTTTTCACGCAGCCGCTACATGTGGACGAGCATTGTCATGCAGGAGAATAATTTTTTCGTGTCTAGAATAGTATTTAGGGCAGTTTTCCTTCAGAGCTCGGCTCAATCTCATTAACTGTGTTCGATAGAGGGCTTCGGTGATTGTTTCGCTCGGATTAAGCAACTCATAATACACCCAGCTGATCCCATCAAATTCACAGCATGAGTTTTTTCCGTGAATATTCAGTTTTGCTGTTGATGTTGACGCAAAGCTTGGTAATCCCCATGATTTTCTTCTTTTTGGATTATCACAATGTACCCATTTCTCGTCACCAGTGATGATACGATGTAAAAAACCCTTTTTTTATGTCTAGCAAACAGTATTTCACTAAGGCATAATCGGCTTTTAATATCTCTCATGTTTAATTCGTACGGAACCTAATTTTCTTGTTTCTTAATCATTTCTCATTATTTTAAACGATGTGAGACTGCTTGCTGAGTGATTTCTTATGTTACAGCAAGTTTTTTTTGTTTTTAAGATGAATCTTCCACCAATTTTATCTCTAATTCTGAATCCTACTAAATTTTTGGCCTTCCACTGCGATCTAGGTCTTCTACGTCGTTTTTAAAATTTTGAAACCACTGACGACACGTTCTCTCATTTAAAGCAGTCTCACTACATGCATCTACGAGCAATCGATGCGCCTTAGCAGCAGATTTCTTTATATTAAAAAAGTAAACTAATACTTCCCGCAAATGACGCTTCTCTGGCTCAAATTTGGACATTTTCAAGAAAAAAAAAATATATTCTAACAATAAGAAATCAATAATAATAATAAGTTATGTTGTTCCTAAACGTCCAAACTAATTTTTAAGCAGGATATCATCTGCGAAAGTTAACGGAAATTCCGCGCCGCGCTATCTACATTAAAACGGCGGAAACTTATTTGTATAGCTAATAATAAGATAATTTTTTTCTGTTTTCTTTGACTGCAGTTGTTGTAAAATAAATGATATATGCCAGATTTCATTAAACTGAACACTTTTCATTTGCTAGTATACGCTTTAAAAATTGATAGAAAATTTCTTATAGCTTTTGTTATATAGCTCTTTTGTAGAAATTTTATAGTTTTTAACAACGATTTAATCCAGAAAGTAGCGAGAATTTCTTTTTAAATATAATAAAACATTTTTAGCAACAGTAAAAATGAACTACAAGAAACTAAACAGAATATATGTTTGGTTGACTAGAATCGAATTTCTTCAAAATATAATTGAATTCTACACGTTAGGTAACCGAAAAAAGTATTAAAAAAATGATTTTTTTCTGTTTTCTTCGACTACAGTTGTTGTAAAATAAATGATATATGCCAGATTTTATTGGACTGAACACTATTCATTTGTTAATATACGCTTTAAAACTTAAAAGAAAACGTTTTATAGCTTTTGTTATACAGTTTTTTTTTTTAAATTTTTTAGTTTTTAACTAGAGTTTTAAACAAGAAAGTAGCAAAAATTTCTTCCTAAATATACTGAAACATTTTTAGCAACGGCAAAAATGTGCTACTACAAACAAAACAGAATAGTTGTCAGGTTTACTACAATAGAGTTATGTTAAAAAAGAATTGAATTTTAAACGTAAAGTAACAAAAAAATGTCGTAATAAAATGATTTTTTTTCTTTTTCTTGACTGCAGTAGTCCAAATATAAATAATGATTACATAATTCTTTCATACTTACCACTTTTTATTTGTAACTATACGCTTTAAAGCTTGAAAGAAAACGTTTCTTAGCGTCTGTTAAATAGCACTTTTTTTAGATTGTTTTTAATATTTACCTACGCTATAATCCAGAAAGCAGCGAAAATTTCTTTTAAATTCTATAATACATTTTTAGAAACAGTAAAAATAAACTACTAGAAACTAAACTGAATATATGTTTGGTTCACTAGAATCGAATTTCTTCAAAATATAATTGAATTCTACACGTTAGGTAACCGAAAAAAGTATTAAAAAAATGATTTTTTTCTGTTTTCTTCGACTACAGTTGTTGTAAAATAAATGATATATGCCAGATTTTATTGGACTGAACACTATTCATTTGTTAATATACGCTTTAAAACTTAAAAGAAAACGTTTTAAAGCTTCTGGTATATAGTTTTTTTTTAGAAAATTTATAGTTTTTAACTACAGTTTTAATCCAGAAGGTAGCAAAAATAATTTTTCAAATATACTAAAACATCTTGCAACGGTACAAATGTGCTACTAGAAACAAGACAGAATGGACGTTAGGTTTACTACAATCGAGTTTTGTTAAAAGAGAATTAAATTCTTCACGTATAGTAACAAAAAAATGTTGTAATAAGATGATTTTTTCTTTTTTATTGACTTCAATTGTTAAAATATAAATGTTATTTGCTAAATTTTATTTGACTAGACACTTTTCATTTGTTAGTATACGCTTTATAACTTGAAAGAAAGGTTTTATTGCGTCTGTTAAATAGCACTTTTTTAGATTGTTTTTAATATTTACCTACGCTTTAATTCAGAAACTAGCGAAAATTTATTTTTAAATATAATAATACATTTTTAGCAAAGGTAAATATAAACTACTAGAAACTAATAAGAATAGATATTTAGTTGACTACAATCAAGTTTCTTCAAAATATATATGAATTCTAAACGTCAAGTTACCAAAAAAAGTTGTAAAAAAATGATTTTAATCTGATCTCCTCGACTGCAGTTGTTGTAAAATAAATGATATATGCTAGATTTTTTTGGATAAAACACTTTTCATTTGTAAGTACACGCTTTAAAACTTGAAAGAAACGTTTCATAGCGTCTGTTAAATAGCATTTCTTTAGATATCTAATAGTTTTTACTTATACTTAATCTAGAAAGCAGCGAAAATTTTTCTTAAATATATTGAAAAGTTTTTAGCGAAGGTACAATGTGCTA
>NW_014570114.1:24532-27915 GCF_001313835.1 Polistes canadensis
ATGTCAGGTTGACTACAATCGAGTTTCGACGAAAAGGAATTAAATTCTAAACGTAAAGTAACCAAAAAATGACGTAAAAAAATGATTTTTTTCCTATTTATTGACTGCAGTAGTCCAAATGTTTGCATAAGTCTTTCGGAGTTATCACTTTTTATTTGTAAGTATACGCTTTAAAGYTTGGAAAGAAACGTTTCATAGCGTCTGTTAAATAGCACTTCTTTAGATTGTTTTTAATTTTTAACTACGCTGTAATCCAGAAAGTAGCGAAAATTTTTTTTTAGATATATTAAAAATTTTTTAAAGAAGGGTAAAATGTGCTTTTAGAAACTATACAGGAAAGATGTTTTGTTTACTACATTCGAATTTTGTTGAAATATAATTGAATGCTACACGAAAAGTAACCAAAAACTGTTTATTTAATTTGCAAATAAGTTATCGCCGTTTTTTATTAAAAATTAGCTATTTATTCTAGAAGTATGGTAATTTTAAGGTTATTTAAACTACTGTCCATTATTTGCAATGACTTTTTCCCATCTTTGAGGCAACATTCAGATCTCAGGTCGGAAGAACTCTTTGTCTTTTGATGCTATTCACGAATCAACCCAATTTTTGGGATCTTCATATGATTTGAACCGCTGCTCCGACAGAGCATGTACTATGGACCGAAATAGGTGATAATCGGACGGTGAAATGTCTTGTGAATACAGCGAGTGGGGAAACACTTCCCAATCGAGTGTTTCCAAATACTTTTTCAAAGGAGCTGTTACATGTGGACGAGCTTTGTCTTGCAGGAGAATAATTTTTTCGTGTCTAGAATAGTATCGAGGACGTTTTTCATTTAGAGCTCGGCTCAATCTCATTAATTGTGCTCAATAGAGGGCTCCGGTGATTGTTTCGCTCGGATTAAGCATCTCATAGTGCACTACACCAAGCTGATCCGACAAAATTCACAGCATGAGTTTTTTCCGTGAATATTCGGTTTTGCTGTTGATGTTGACGCATGGATTGGTAGTCCCCATGATTTTCTTCATTTTAGATTATCATAATGTACCCATTTCTCGTCACCAGTGATGATACAATGTAAAAAACCCTTTTTTTATGTCTAGCAAGCCGTATTTCACTTAAGCATAATCGGCGTTCAATATCTCTCGGCTTTAAATCGTACGGAACCCAATTTCCTTGTTTCTTAATAATTTCTAATGATAATAAACGATGTGAGTCTGCTTGCTGAGTGACTTCATATGTTACAGCAAGTTTTTTTTGTGTTTTAGATGAATCTTCCACCAATATTTCCTCTAATTCTGCTTCCTAGTAAATTTTTGGCCTTCCACTGCGATCTTTGTCTTCTACATGTAAATCACCGTTTTTAAAATTTTAAAACCATTCACGACACGTTCTTTCACACAAAACAGTCTCACCAAATGCTTCTACGAGCAATCGTAGCGCCTCAGCAGCAGATTTCTTTATATAAAAGAAGTAAACTAATATTTCCCGCAAATGACGCTTATCTGGCTCAAATTTGGACATATTCAACTAAAAATCATTATATTTTACCAATATGAAATCAATAATATTAATAAGTTCTGTCGTTCTTAAACGTCCAAACTAATTATTAAGCAGGATATCATCTGCRAAAGTTAACGGAAACTCTGCGCCGCGCTATCTACATTAAAAAGTCGGAAACTTACTTGTACACCTAATAGTAAAATAGTTTTTTTCTGTTTTCTTTGACTGCAGTTGCTGTAAAATTAATAATATGTGCCAGATTTTATTGGACCGAACACTTTTCTTTTGTAAGTATACGCTTTAAAAAATGATAGAAAATTTTTTATAGCTTTTGTTATATAACTCTTTTTTAGAAATTTTATTGTTTTTTAATACAGTTTTAATCTAAAAAGTAGCAACAATTTCCTTTTAAATATACTAAAACATTTTTAGGAACTGTAAAAATGAACTACTAGAAACTAAACAGAATGGAAGTCAGATTTACTACAATCGAGATTTGTTGAAAAAGAATTAAATTCTTCACGTAAAGTAACAAAAAAAAGTCGTAATAAAATGATTTTTTCTCTTTTCTTAGACTGCAGTTTTTAAAATATAAATTTCAATAATAGATATTATTCGAACTAAATCATTTTATTTGTTAGTATACGCTTTAAAACTTRAAAGAAAATGTTTTCTAGCTTTTGTTCTATAGCATTTCTTCAGATATCTGATAGTTTTACGTAATAATTAAGCTAAAAAGCAGCGAAAATTTTTCTTAAATATATTGAAAAGTTTTTAGCGAAGGTACAATGTGCTATTAGAAACATAACAGAATGGATGTCAGGTTGACTACAATCGAGTTTCGACGAAAAAGAATTGAATTCTAAACGTAAAGTAACCAAAAAATGTCGTAATAAAATAATTTTTTTCCTTTTTCTTGACTGCAGTAGTCCAAATATGAATGATGTTTGCATAAATTTTTTATACTTAACACTTTTTATTTGCAAGTATACACTTGAAAGCTTGAAAGAAAACGTTTCATAGCGTCTGTAAAATTGCACTTTTTTAGATTGTTTTTATTTTTTAATTGCGCTTTAATCCAGAAAGTAGCGAAAATTTCTTTTTAAATATAATAATACATTTTTAGCAACGGTAAAAATTAACTACTAGACACTAAACAGAATAGATATTTGGTTGACTACAATCGAATTTCTTCAAAATATAATTGAATTCTACACGTTAAGTAACCAAAAAAAGTTGTAAATAAATGATTTTTTTCTGTTTTCCTCGACTGCAGTTGTTGTAAAATAAATGATATATGCTAGATTTTATTGGACCGAACACTTTTTATTTGTTAGTATACGCTTTAAAACTGGAAAGAAAATGTTTTAGAGCTTTTGTTCTATAGCATTTCTTTAGATATCTGATAGTATTTACTTATAATTAATCTAGAAAACAGCGAAACTTTTTCCTAAATATATTGAACAATTTTTAGCAAAGGTACAATGTGCTATTAGAAACATAACAGAATGGATGTCAGGTTTACTACAATCGAGTTTCCTTGAAAAAGAATTGAATTCTAAACGTAAAGTAACTAAAAAATGTCTTAATAAAATGATTTTTTTCCTTTTTCTTGACTGCAGTAGTCCAAATATAAATGATGTTTGCATATTTCTTTCCGACTTAACACTTCTTATTTGTAAGTATACGCTTTAAAGCTTGACAGAAACGTTGCATAGCGTCTTTTAAATAGCACTTTTTAGATTATTTTGAATTTTTAACTACGCTTTAATCCAGAAAGTAGCGAAAATTTCTTCTTACATATATTAAAAATTTTTTAACGAAGGTTAGAATGTGCTTTTAGAAACTATACAGAAAAGATGTTTGGTTTACTACAA
>NW_014570114.1:28315-30129 GCF_001313835.1 Polistes canadensis
TTTTTTACGGGAGCGACTACATGTGGACGAGCATTGTCATGCAGGAGAATAATTTTTTCGTGTCTAGAATAGTATTGAGGGCGTTTTTCCTTCAGAGCTCGGCTCAATCTCATTAATTGTGTTCGATAGTGGGCTCTGATGATTGTTTCGCTCGGATTAAGCAACTCATAATACACTACACCCAGCTGATCACATAAAATTCACAAAATGAGTTTTTTCCGTGAATATTTGGTTTGGCTGTTGATGTTGACGCATAGCTAGGTAATTCCTATGATTTTCTTCTTTTTGGATTATCATAATGTACCCATTTCTCGTCACCAGTGATGATACGATGTAAAAAACCCTTTTTTATTATGTCTTGCAAGCAGTATTTTACTTAAGCATAATCGGCGTTCAATATCTCTCGGCTTTAATTCGTACTGTTCGAGAATAAAATACAAAATAAACGAATAGAAGATGGAAGAGGGAGGCTAGTGGACTGTATTTGTCTTAATTTCTGGTAGAATTTAAGTGGAACAAGATTTTTTAACAATTATGAACATGTAGTAATGAATTAATGAAACGAAGAGTACAAAAATGTGAGGTCAAAAGGTATATAGAGATGATGAGATTAAAGATAAAGGTTATGAGATTACCTGAGAGGTCGTTAATGCGAGAGAGTATAAAGAGATGATCAGTCAGARAGACRMAWCACAAGGATGGCCTAAATGAGAAAAAGCGAGAAAGAGATGAGATGGAACGGTGTAAGATGAGAATAGAGCGAGATGAAGCCTATAAGATGGTGCACAATTCTTTTAGATTTCAAAATTTACGTCCGCACAGATTAACTTATTAAACGGTTCTGCTGGACCACGCCACTTTTCGGTTTGATTAGAGGAACAGAGCGGAAGTGGAAAAAGGACAATAGACCAATGAGCGAGTTCCACGCTAGGAAGAGATGACAAACAATCAATAGGAAAGTAACACGCAGAGGATGACGTCACAGGGGATCAATGACCTATTGACACGTAAAGTGGCGTGATCCCTTGATCAATAAGAGCAATCGATATGTCTTCTTCTCAGCGATAACAGACAGCGCATTAATCATGCTAGCCGAGAGGTGCTGCTATCTAGTCTGAGAGGCGCAATTTTTGAACATTCTCCCCCCCCCCATTCTGGAGCGTGATTCGAGAATTTGACTTAGTGAGATGTGCTGAACCGCTGAGAAAATTATTATTCCTTGTGCGGTTGGAGAGGCAATGGTGCGAGCTTGACGATAGGTCTAGTGATAGTGCTGGTGGCGGTCTTTAGCGTGACAAACCTGCAGAGACCGTCCTTTCCTGGGTGTAGTTGTATCACCCTGGCGAGAGGCCACTTTGACGGAGGAAGACGTTCGTCAGTAATGAGGACAAGAGACCCTTCCCTGATATCGTTCTGCGATGTTTGCCATTTGGATGTGGTCTGATGCGCTTGCAGGCATTCCGTCGACCACCTTTTCCAAAATTGCTGGAAGCGCTCTTGAATCCGCTGGAAATGAGATAACCTGGAATCTGAGATGTCTATTAGAGAAGGCTCGGGGATAGTTGTTAATGCTTCCCCTCTGATGAAATGCCCTGGTGTTAATGTTCTGATGTCATCAGGGTCTTCCGAGAGAGAGCTGAGAGGTCTAGAKTTGAGAACCGCCTCAACTTGAGCTAAGAACGTGGAGAAGTTTCCGAACGTTAGCAACGTATCCGAGATGGTTCGTTTAAGATGGTACTTGATTGATTTCACCGCCGCCTCCCATTTTCCACCAATATTTGGTGCCGCTGGAGGATTGAAGATCCACTTAGTGC
>NW_014570114.1:33129-34120 GCF_001313835.1 Polistes canadensis
GGACACTTGACCTTGGGTCGCTCCTGGAGATGTACTACCCACACCCTGAATAGAAATGTTTCCTGGAGAACGGCTAAGCTTTAGCTTAGCTATGATTTTAGARGARACTAAMGTYWACTCTGATCCAGGATCAWTGAGAAGACGTACTAATTTAGGCGATCCATTTGAAGATATGGCAAAGGCTTTACATGCAGCTAAGAGTACTGGTGCTCTAGAGCACGTTGAAAGCGATGGGTTAGACGAACGATCGATGTCTGCGATAGGCGACGAGAATCTGACTCGTTTCGTCGTCTGAGATGACCTTGAGGAGGATGAGATGGTCGATTTTAAGATG
Organism: Polistes canadensis; assembly: GCF_001313835.1. Taxonomy (NCBI): domain Eukaryota; kingdom Metazoa; phylum Arthropoda; class Insecta; order Hymenoptera; family Vespidae; genus Polistes; species Polistes canadensis. Next base: position 33,464 of record NW_014570114.1, read on the forward strand.
GATCTGAGAGGACGGTGTGGATTACGAGATGTCCTACCTACTCCTGATTCTGAGGACGCCTTTTTTGAAGAGTTCTGAGAAGGACTCTTCTTGGTAGGTATGGACTTAGGAGGAGATGATCGAGTTGAGGATGACTTGTGAGGGGAGTCAGGGACAGGAGCCTTTGGTTTGGAGAGAGGTCTGGGAGTTGACGTACTGGAGGTGGATGAGGATGACTTCGGACTAGAGGATTGGCGTGGAGATGACTTCTTTGGTGATTTACGACGATTTTCTCTCGGTGACTCATCCGATGATACCCGTGAGCCCTGCAAGGACGAGACTCTGTGAGATGTCTGGGTTGTCTCTGAGAAAGAGCTTGAAGTCCTTGATATTAGCAGCGATGATCTTGATGAAGAAGCAGATGTCCTAGACGATGTTGGAGTAGATGTCCTAGACGATGTTGGAGGAGATGTCTTTGAGATTAGACGAGAAGTTCTGGTTGTAGGAGGAGATGTCCTGGACGTTGTCATCCTTTTCTCGGGATGTATGAGCGTGTGGTGCCGATCTTCACACTGGTTGCATCGCCTAGTACTCCTACATTGCCTAACGTTATGTCTGCCCAAGCAGTTATAACATAGGCGAGATTCCGCTATGATCTTCTCCTTCTTCTGGTGACTT
>NW_014570114.1:36176-38045 GCF_001313835.1 Polistes canadensis
TCTTCTTCTCAGCGATAACAGACGGCGCATTAATCATGCTAGCCGAGAGGTGCTGCTATCTAGTCTGAGGGGCGCAATTTTCAAAAACGTACGGAACCAAATTTCCTTGTTTCTTAATCATTTCTAAAGATATTAACGATGTGAGACTGCTTGCTGAGTGACTTCTTATGTTACAGCAAGTTTTTTTTGTGTTTAAGATGAATCTTCCACAAATATTTCCTCTAATTCTGCATCCTAGTAAATTTTTGGCCTTCCACTGCGATCTTTGTCTTCTACGTCGAAATAACCGTTTTTAAAATTTTAAAACAATTCACGACACGTTCTTTCGCTCAAAACAGTCTCACCATATGCTTCTACGAGCAATCAATGCGCCTTAGCAGCAGATTTCTTTATATTAAAGAAGTAAACTAATATTTCGCGCAAATGACTCTTATCTGGCTTAAATTTGGACATTTTCAACTAAAAAACATTATATTTTACCAATAAGAAATCAATAATATTAATAAGTTATGTTGTTCTTAAACGTCCAAACTAATTATTAGGCAGGATATCATCTGCGAAAGTTAACAGAAACTCTGCGCCGCGCTATCTACATTAAAGAGTCGGAAACTTACTTGTACACCTAATAGTAAAATAATTTTTTTCTGTTTTCTTTTACTGCAGTTGTTGTAAAATAAATAATATGTGCCAGATTTTATTGGCTCGAACACTTTTCATTTGTTTGTATACGCTTTAAAAATTGATAGAAAATTTCTTATAGCTTTTGTTATATAGCTCTTTTTTAGAAATTTTATAGTTTTTAACTATAGTTTTAATCCAGAAAGTAGCAAAAATTTCTTTTTAAATATACTAAAACTTTTTTAGCAACAGTACAAATGTGCTACTTGAAACAAAACAGAATTGACGTCAGGTTTACTACAGTCGAGTCTCGTTGAAAAAGAATTGAATTCCTTACGTAATGTAACCAAAAAATGTTGTAATAAAATGATTTTTTCTCTTTTTTTAGACTGCAGTTTTTAAAATATAAATGTTATTTGCTAGATTTTATTGAACCAAACACTTTTCAATTGTTAGTATACGCTTTTAAACTTAAAAAAAAATGTTTTATAGCTTTTGTTATATAGCATTTCTTTAGATATCTTATAGTATTTACTTACAATTAATCTAGAAAGAAGCGAAAATTTTTCCTAAATATATTGAAAAGTTTTAAGCAAAGATACAATGTGCTATTATTTTTCATAACAGAATGGATGTTTGGTTGACTACAATCGAGTTTCGACGAAAAAGAATTGAATTCTAAACGTAAAGTAACAAAAAAATGTCGTAATAAAAAGATTTTTTTTCTTTTTCTTGACTGCAGTAGTCCAAATATAAATAATGTCTGCATATTTCTTTCGGACTTACCACTTTTTATTTGTAAGTTTACGCTTTAGAGCTTGAAAAAAAACGATATATAGCGTCTGTTAAATAGCACTTTTTTAGATTGTTTTTCATTTTTAACTACGCTTTAATACAGAAAGTAGCGACAATTTCTTTTTAAATATAACAATACATTTTTTGCAATGGTAATAATGAACTACTAGAAACAAAACAGAATGGACGGCAGGTCTACTACAAACGAGTTTTGTTAAAATGAATTAAATTCTTCACGTAAAGTAACAAAATAAAGTTGTAATAAAATGATTTTTTCTCTTTTTTTGGACTGCAGTTGTTAAAATATAAATGTTATTTGCTAGATTGTATTGGACCAAACTCTTTTCATTTGTTAGCATACGCTTTAAAACTTGAAAGAAACGTTTCATAGCGTCTGTTAAATAGCACGATTTTAGATTGTTTTTAATATTTAACTACGATTTAATCCAGAAAGTA
>NW_014570115.1:0-9596 GCF_001313835.1 Polistes canadensis
TGTCAAAAAACGCTTTGCATTGAGAACAATGCCGGGGTATTGCTAACATTGCCTGATTTTCCACTATTCCGGTAACATATATATTTTTTCCAAGTAAGTTTGAAGTCCAAGTGAATTGTGAGGTATTTAACAGATTCGGTCTATAGTATAATGTGATAGGTTGAGTGTAATAGGGATTCTTTTGGCTGGTAGGTATAGAAGTTTGCGTTCTTATTTTTTATGGCCTTAGTAACCTTTCTGTAGGTATCAGAGATATTAACTTGAACTTTAACATGGTTGTTCATCGATTGCTTTAATGTGAAATCGTCTGTTTCTATTTCTTTTAATAAATAAACTAGCGGCATAATGATCTGAGTCTCAATATGAATTGGTAGGGTCTATCTTTTCCATTATATCTTTCCCTGAAAGTTTGCCTTCTACTTCTTGTAGTTTGTTAAATGGATTTTTCACTGGTATTTTTTTTAGCCATTTATTCGAAGGTTCGTCCAGGTCTGATAAAAATAGGTAGCTATTTAATGAATTGAATTACCGTTTTTTTCTAGTCTCGTTTCTAGTAATAGATTAGAATTATCGATATCCATTAACTCTGTCATAGTTTCTGATCTCCGGTTTATCGGTTGCCTGTTAATAGCATAATAATTGTCATTTTTGATAATATTTAACTGTAGATTATCATTTTGTGCCATTACCATAAAGGGCAAATTTGTTTATCATTCACTACCACTAACTGTAGGAGATTACATAGACTTACAAATATAGAGATAGGTAAACACTATTTATTGCTTCGCGTAAACACTATTTATCGCTTCGAGTGCTGAATAGCAAATTTTTTTGCATAAATATCAAAGTTTTACTTTCTTTGGAAAGTAACAGTTATTTCGTTTTAAAAAAATTAAAGTATTTTCGAACAAATTTACCGTTTAATATTACATAATTAAGAGTACGTAAAAGTACAATAAAATAATTTTGCGTGAAAATCACGAGTTTTTTACTCATCTATATTTAACCCATTATCAATTCTTTAAATAATGCTACGTAAGTGAAAATTGTTATTAAAATTGTTATTAAAATTACTGCTGAAATGAACTCTTATAACAGAGTTAAGGGGTGTTAACTCTTTGTCGACTGCGATCGGCAAATATATCTGATGAGAGTACCAACTAGTCGGAGCAAATTTAGCTTTTCGAAATTATTTCTTCCTTAGCGATTTAAAGCAAATATGTAGATATTAAAAAACATAGAATTTGTTGCGTTTAATAATACTTATAATATATAAAAATATAAATTTTTAATTTCTGTAATATCACGATCATTAATTAATGACATCACGAAAAGAGTTAATGTACAAAGTTAACTTAAAACAGAAAAAAAATTATATACAATTTCAAAGTTTACAAAGCAACTTATATTTATTAAAGTTCACATTTTTATTCAAGCTCTGATCAAAAAATAGGCGAAAACCTATTTCCATATCCAATGAAAAATTGCAAATCATACGAAAGAGATTATAATTTAAATCTAATATCGCACATAATTATAACCAGTATCATTTCATCAATTTTGTACTTTTCAATAAAGAAGAATAAAATTTCTATTTAATTAGCTTTTCCAACAAAAAGTTTCTTGATTGATTACTCAATAAAATGATTTCTATAGAAACATGAGTAACAGTTTTTTTATCTTACATTTTGAAATCAAACGGTAACATCAACCATGTCTTTATATGGCTTAGTTCGGTTGCCAGATATAAACTGTTCGAAAAAAATTGTTTATCTCTTTCAGTGTTTAAATTTCCGTAATATTTAGAACGTTCGAGAGTTCGTTCAGATCAGTTCATCCTTCTAATCTATTTTGTTTCGATTTCTCTTATGTACGATTAACGTGTACGTTTATATAATTCAGAATATTATTTCTATAAATTAACATTAAAATTTCGTTGAATACAATTCCTTGAATTATTTACCCGCGTTTGATATGTCGGAACTTCGTCGAGTATTTTCGTCAACGAGATTAAGCGAGAAGGAAAGAGTAGATGAAAAGGAAAATATCTGTGATATAAAAAAATTCAAAAATATGGCTGGKACAAATCCTCAAACAGTAACTTCTTCAAAAAGATTGGATTCAAATTATACCGGTGGTCTCTGTTATTGCAAGGCAGATCTGCGTAAGGATGCTAACTACAAAAATTTTAAATCGTCCACGAAAAAGGAACCGTTTAAAATTCATTTTGATCGTGCTTGTAACGATCTTAACAATGAGCCTTGCGTTCGAGAACGGATGATCAAGTATGATGCTTACAGGATTGAAAAACTAAAAAAAAATACGCCACTTTCGGAAAATAAGGTTAATAAATTTTTAAATGTCTTATGTTAGAATAATAAAGAGAGTAATTTTAAGTTAATAGCTTATGTTTTAGCAAAAAAGTAGATTTAACACGAATATACAGCAGCCAGAAGAAAACTCGATTCGAAATCATTTGCCGAGTATTAAAAAGAATAAGGAATGTTTAAAAAACTCGCTTGTTTCTTGTGATAAAACTTCAATAAAATCAGTTAAAACTGTTTCCGGAATCCAATTACAAAAGCTGCAGATTCCCGCAACAAAATCTTTACTTGATCTTTCTCAAATGTAAGTGTCGACACGTTACGTCATATTATCAATCAGCTTATACGGAGATATAAAAAAACAAAAACAATAGACTACTTCCTTTTTTTTTTTCTTGTTATTATTTGTAAACAAAATTGGATTAATATGAAATATATTTTAAGTGATATTTGATTTTTCAAAATGAAAATTAAATGATTTTAACAATTGATTAATTTTGAAAGTAGTGTAAGTCCATTTGCAGCCTGTAAATATACATTATTTTAGTTAAATTAGCCTGAAATTAATGTATTTAATCAAATTAAATATCGATAAATTAATAGAAACATTTTGTCAAACTTGATATAATTAATGAATATTTTTGAATTAACTATAATATAATATGCAAACCTTTAATTTTCTCGAAACAACAGAAAATGGACTTACACCACTATCATAATAAACGGTCCAAATAATAATAAATAATTTTTATTACTTGATTCTCGAATCTGTTATATTGATTTTTATTACAGAAAAAAACAATCAACGTTAGCCAACAATGTAGGGGATCTTTGTTCTATGAAATTTACGAGCAATCCAAAGTAAGTATTCATAAATATATCTAATAAGTATAAGTTTCATTTCAATTGAAGATAAAGCGTACAATGAATAGATAGCGGATTATTATGTAAAAAGATATTAGGATATGTATTCTCTATTTAATGTATTACTTGTTAGATTTTGTAATCTAACCTTGCACGAGCAAAAGCGATTTTTACTAGAAACATTTTTTTAAATTTTAGGATCAAAGCACTAGATTGTGAGTGTTTCTTTTAATACTTAAAAAAAATTCTCTAAATAATTTAATTTACGATAATTAGATGATACAATTTTTTTATACTAGTCAAAAATCGGTAATTTATTTCAGAAGCCAATTTGATTAATTATACACTTTAATGCATAACGTTGCAATAATTCAATCCAAACGCTTAGGAAATACTAAACGAGTAATTTGTGTAATCAAGTATATATTAGATAAGAATGGCAAACTTTTTAGTTTTCTTTTGTATCAAAATTTAAATTTTTATAAGCTGAAAGATCTTCTAAGGCTTAACAAATTTAAATGTATCTATTAAAGCATACAAAAAGCTATTTTAAAAATAATGAAAAAATAACCTACTAATTGTTAGCATACGAATAGTCATATTTTAATAAAAAAGCATATGGAAATATATTTAAATATTAATTCTAAGTATTTCTTTTTACATTTTCTTATCGCATTTCATTGCGATCGTCAATGACCTGTCACAAGTTGAATTAAATAAAACAGCTAATATCGTTCTGTTAATATCATTTGATAGGATAAGATTTTATTATTACTATTCATTAGAATCTTTTGGTATCAATAAGCAATAATAGAATATGGTGGTATATATTTAAAATTACCGAAATAAAAGGAAATAAACATAGAGAAGCTGATTAAAAATATAAGTGACTCAAGCACATATGGAAAATATTTGTATATGCATGTAAATGTTTGATGCATTTTGGCATATTTGACAAGTAACAATTTCATATGTATATTATTTATTTTTTCTGAAATAACACGAAAAATCTAATAACAAATTATTACAATATAATATTATCAGACCCCCCAAAATAATATTGTTATTACAGGAAACAATCGTCTCACTTACGCTCCAGATCATGTTCTAACCAACGAACAGTTTTCGTAACAAGAAAAAGAACAAATTCAACTAGTGGTACAAACGAAGGTTTTATTGATCAAGAAAACCAACAAAGCGGATCTAATAAATGCAAGCCATTGGGTGAAAGTAAAGGATTATTGTTTTCCGATGTTTTCGGTGTTATTTCTTCCGAATCGTCGAAAAAACAAGTTTCTACCAAGATCTTGCATAAGTCGAAGTCTGGAACTATTTCGATTCACCAAGATAATTATTTGCCTGATCAGAGAAAACAACAAAGGGTGAATACAATTTCTACGAAAATATCTAATTAAGGGGAGAATGGGGGAATGCCGATTAGTTAAGAGAAAGATGTTATAACTCTAACATGTTTCAATATATTTGAATAATTTTACAAACAGAATAAAGCTTAAGTTATTTAACATAAGCAATAATACTAAAAAGTTTTTGTTTTCTTTGTTAAAATTTTTAACACTGAGAAGGATTTAGACTTATAATATTATTTTATTTTTCTAATCTTTATTGAGAATAGCTACACGTATCACTCTTAAATAGCTTTTATAAGCATAACATTCTTTGATTTTATTTTGATACGTAACCACATTTTTGTTTTTTTAACAACATCTGAACTTAACAACTTGTCCACTTGTGGACATTGTGTAGTTTTTTATTAGTCTTTTAATTTCACCAGAAACGGAAGGGATGTTTCGGTCTTTGCGTAATATTTCGTTCCGAATATACTACGGAGCGCTAACAACCGTTTTGTGAATTATGGATCGTATAGCATTAATTTTATCAATGTTGCTTTCGATTGCCATATCCCAAAACTGGATTCCATTTGTCTATAGACAGGTTCTATGATTGCTTTATATATTAATAGTTAATTTTCAATAGTTAATTAGGAGTGTCTACCCATAAGCTAGTATATATCTTTCTTTCTGTGTTATGATGTGTTATGTGTGTAGCAAATCCTCGGCATTCCCTTAAATGCAAAGCGTTTTTTGACAATGTAAGAAACCGAAGAATTTTTACGGACTTTTCTAAGCATTGAACGTAATACTTAGACATTCTATAGAACATCAAATGTTATTTAGGTAATATTGAAAAGAATACATTATCGGGCAACAGGGAACTCCCCCCCCCCTCACATTCAACATACACATTTCGTCCCTCAGTCACACACACAAAAGCGAGCATGGAACGGGTTTTTGAGACTGTGCGCACCGCTGTATTATGCGCACTTGTAGAAATTGAAACTTACTCTATAACGGTGTGTTATTATGTAGGGCCCACAGTTTTCTATCGTAGTAGAAGATTATATTACGTTTAGACCGATATTCATAGAGATTACCATGGAAAATCTGTATCTTTTGTTCCTTATCGTATCGAAAGATAAGCGGATTTAGAACGAAATCTTTCATATTTGCTTTTTTACTTTACCGGTTTCTCATTTGTCATTCTAAAGAAATGTGAGAGATATGAATACATTTTCGACGTTGTCAAAAAACGCTTTGCATTGAGAACAATGCCGGGGTATTGCTAACATTGCCTGATTTTCCACTATTCCGGTAACATATATATTTTTTCCAAGTGAGTTTGAAGTCCAAGTGAATTTTGTGGTATTTAACAGATTTGGTCTATAGTATAATGTGATAGTTCAGTGTAATAGGGATTCTAAGGTTCATTTTTTGGAGAAAATGTGATGTGCTTGCACTTGTTTGCATTAAATTTTATCTTCCATTATTTTATTTATTGTTCAAGTATTCATTGTGTACTTGTAGTAGTTGGTCTTTTCTTCGCATCAAGCCGTTTTGTTGATTATCCTTTTACTACATTGGAGCATGTGTGTTGATTATAAAATAATAATCACATTAAAAAATGATATTTTTCCCAAAGACCATTTTACATTTGAATTACAAAATTTTACGAACATAAAGATACTGTTATTGAAATAATTTTGTTATTATTATTAAAGAGCGTATTTGAGTACTATTAAAATAAATATAACTAGGGATTATACAGGATGATTTGCGAACTCTTGCCACAAATATAGCTCCAAAAGTATGACAAAACAAATTTGACCTTTAAATCTCAGAAGCGACTAAACAAACTGACGTCATATTATACTCCCGAATTTTTCACGCAACTTTAGCTTTATAAACTTTTCTGTTACTATTATACTTTCGGAGCTATCTTGGTGGGAAGAGTTAATGAATCACCGTGTACATTAACAGTTGGCACTTACAATTAGCGTCAAAAATTAAATGGAAATGACTGCTTAATGATAAACACATATCTATTTAAGATACTAAGAGAGGAATAAAAATAAAAAGAAAAGAACACGTGAGAATAATATTACGTATCGCGTAACTTATCTTCGACTCTAAAATAATTGTTCTATACACAATAAGTTTAAAGTTATTGGGACTCACAGGTATTTCTATGTTGTCCCTGATATGAGTCATTAGTGTTTTTTCCAATGAGCTATTATTTTGATTCAAGACTAAAACCAACTTGAAACTCGTTCGGCAGAGTACGGATTTTTCTCCATATCTGCTCTATCATTCCGATTATCTTCCTGGTCTACTGATGATTGAAAAACAGAAAGAGGATAACTCATCGAAACTATCATCTGAATTTCTTGATAAATATGTTAATAGCGAACCAAGGAATATAATAGTGACTTTTCTCATACATCTTGCTGTAAATATGAATCATTGAACTTTATCATTTCGAAAGTCGCGTGTGTTTTATAATTCAATTTTTGCTTACAGACACATTGCCGCTATTCGTCATCTATTCTTTATCAGACAGTTAAACTTTTCGATGCTACTCTCGATACTATGTCGATAGAAATAACAGACATGCAACTAGTAGCAGTAACGGCGTTATGGATTGTTCTCAAGAAAGATGGAAATCTAAATAAAATTCCATCGGTCGTAATGCAATCCTATATTTATTAAACACAAAACATTTTTTAATTAAATGACTTTCTAACGCTTTCGCGATCGGTGGTTATAGGACTTGTATATTAGCTGGTCATTATATAACATTTTAAAAAGTTTATAACTGGGTACCGTAAAATTTTACTATTTACATATATAAGGTCGTAAGAAATTTTTAAAATATTGCTTTATTGCTGCGTTTCTCTAACTTTTTCTATATCGGAACGAATCCTGAAATTTTTACAAAATACATTTGCTATTTTCAAGGATAGCATACTAATAAATAAATAAGGCAAATAAATATAAAAACTAAGAATACAAAAAAAAACGTTTATTCCTAAATCCTAACAATGTTAAAAAGAACGTATGTGTTCCGCGGAATATATTAGGTTGGCTAAATAGGGCATGTGATTTCTGTTGTGTTATTTACTTATTATTAAAAATAACCGTACACGCGGACTTATTCGTCAACTCAATAGTTTGGAAAACGCTATTTTTTTAATATCATGCTTGGAATCATTACTTGTTTAAACACTTACATAGAATTAGTTACAAATTTAAAAATGACGTTGGATTTCTTCGCTAGCGTTTAGCTTAAAATTTGTAAATGATGTAAGAGTACCCTACCGATTGCGAAAGAATTCATATCGAGATATATTCTTTTCTCTTAATCTGGAATATTTGTTATTTCAGGCGGCATCAATACTTGCTCTAGTACAAGATCAACGGTCTTATAGCATAGACTTATTAGCCGAATGGGAGAGAGCGATATTATGTTCTCTTAAATTTAATGTATCATTTTCCGATCTTTATTCAATTTTCGTGTTTTACATAATAAATTATATTAACTGTAATAATGATCAGAGTACAATTTCCGGCAATGTTATTTCGAAAATTTATTATTGTGGAGGATATGTTGTACGTGATCAAATTAAAATATATGACATAATCAAAGTTATTTTGTAATTAAAAGCATTAAAAGATCTTAGTAGATTATATTTTTTGTAGATGGATCTGACATTATTGGATGTGAATTTTTGCTACGCAACGTCGAATCATATAGCACTTGCTACGGCCGAATTAGTAATGTGCATTGTCCTGAGTAGCGATGATGATTTATCATGTCCCCAATGGCATGTTTGGCGACGTATTTTAACAGATGGTGTATATATGCCAATAAGGTATTTTTGTCTTTAAGTACATTCTAGAATTTTTGGATAAATTTCTCTTTTAATCATAAGACTTTTGTTTATTTATAAAAAAGTATTAAAGACAATGAGATTAATTTACTAAGAGCAGCCATGATCTCTCACGTATTGGAGTCAGAGAGAAAGCATACAAAGGAAGAAACAGTACGAAAAAGATATAGTCACAGTAGATACGGTAATATTTCAAATTTTTTTCTAGAGAAGATAAAGAAAATTCCGCCAGAAGACTACACGATATCTATATAATATTTTTCATTTGTTTTTACTTTTTAATCGTAATTTTTTACATTCTTGACCAATATACTATTATTATACTATTTGGTGTACATTGAATCAAAAAGGTTTTGTATTAACAAAGTTTTTAAAAAAAGAATCCAAAAATTGTTAAATAAACGTTTAGAGTCTATGTAAGATAATTAAGGGAAAAAAATATGTTGATTATATCACGCGTTATTTATATCATAATTAAATACCATATTTATTTTAATAAGGCACTAAATTATTTAATTTTTACACCTTAACAGCTTTACTATGTTCTGTTGTATCAAAACACGCGTTTTAGCTGTTCATTTAATAATTTATTAAAATTAAAAAGGCAAGCTAAAGCTAGGTGGCAGAAAAATAAAACGATGAGTAATAAAAGACTACTAAACAAATTAACCAAAGATGTTAAGCACAGCATACGAGATCACAATAATGAAGAATTCGAAAGATACCTGACATCACTTTCACCTCACGAAGATAATTAATACTCTCTCTGGAAAACAGCAAAAAGATTCAAAAAACCAGTAAAATCAATACCAACCATACGAAATCTTGACGGTTCATGGGCGAAAAGTACAGAAAAACAAGCGGAAATTTTAACAACAAACCTAGAAAACATACTTCAATACCCAAACATACACAGACACTAACGTAAAGTTAGTGCCGAAGAAATTAGAATGCTAAAATTACAAATCAAAATAAGAAAGGCACTAGTAGTCCAGGCAACAAAAGGAGAACTTGGAAAATTTAKSGGCCTTGTTRAAATYTGATATAATGGTAATTYGRCGACGCTGAATCGAATGGTGCTAATTTTTTTGCAATTGGATCAGGAGATCTTTGAGAAAAAGGGTAAAAAAGGGTAAAAAAGCCATATCTTAGAATCTATGCAT
>NW_014570115.1:9731-17736 GCF_001313835.1 Polistes canadensis
CTTGGGGTCTCTCGGTCGTGAATGCGAGTGCGAGTGAGAAAAGAAAAGGATACTTCTCCCTTTTTATTTGTTTAGGCGATAGCGATTCTTTTTGTTTGGGCCATCGATTTTTGAGTGTTCTGTATTATATATTTCTGATATTTTTTCATGCTGTAGCGAGAATTTTTCGTCTTGGCCATCGAGTGTCAAACGTTATGTATACAAGTGCGAGTGAGACAAGAAACCGATATTTCTCTCTTTCTAATTTTTTCTTCGGAAGCCAGAATTTTTCGTTTTGACGATCGAGTGTCGAGCGTTCTGTATATCTATATATATATCGGCGTATAAGCGCGGCATTTTTAAATCGAATCTTGATCGATTAAAATGCCAAAATCCGGCTCGACAACTATAGAGAGAACGATTTCGAATATTTAAAAAAAATCACTTTAGAAAATATTAAAAACTGTATGAGTTATCATGCTGATCGTGGTGGAAAAAGTAGTTTCGAGAAAAACGCGTTTCAAGTTTTAAGTGTCTCAAACAATGGACAGCTATCTGCGCGCTCCAAACTTTCGTCGGCTAGTCACATTTTCTACTCTAATTTTGGATCTATGGGGAATTTTTGCAATCAACTTTCACAGAAATGAGCCTAAAACTATAGAGAACGACAATCTGTTAAAAAAAAAACAAATCGATTTTTGGAAAATTGTAGACGTATGTAAAGCCTTAAACGATCCGGGATAATTGCTCCTTTGTCAAGCAAGCTTACTTTGAGGGTTAAGTACTGATGAAACTTTCTCAAAATATGTATCATAGTTATTAAAATCGGAAACCTTAATTATAAGAAAAACTGATGGGAATGTCGAAAAAAGAAAAAAAAAACGGCACGAACTCTCTTTGTAAGGAACGAACGAGTAAAGACGTAGTTATACTACTTTTACCATTACTATTTAAATTGTGGTAAAAAATAATATACAAAAGAATGAAACGGATAATTTCTGATAAAAAACTGATTCCCGACCATCAATTTGAATTTCGAAACAAGTACACAAACTAACTTATACGATAATCACAGCTTTATAAAATAAAGAGTACTTTTCCGTTGTCTTCATAGATGTAGAAAAAGCTTCCGATAAAGTGTGGCATCACGGATTATTACAAACAATCAATAAACACTTTCGACATTCGTATTACAAACTCCTAAAATCTTACCTATCCGACAGAAAATTCTACGTAAAAATAAAAGAAACTCATTCGAACATCAAACTAATCAAAGCTAGGGTTCCGCAGGGAAGTATCCTTGGACCAATTCTCTGCACACTTAATACGGCAGACATACCAGTAAACGAAAACTGCATAATTTTAACATTTGCAGATGACGCAGCAATGTTAACAATAAACAATTACTTGCAACAAGCAATTTAATTATTACAAAAACGAATAAACTCTCTTGAAGAATAGTTACGTAATAGAAAGATCAAGGTAAACTCTACTAAGTGTAAACATATCACGTTTACACTGAGGACAAAAAAATACCGAAACTACAACTATATAATACAGAAATTCCGCATGTAACGACGGCCAAGTTTTTGGGACTACACCTAGATTCCAAACTAACATGGAAAAAGTATATAAATGCCAGCATTGAACAAATTCGTTTAAAAAAGAGACAAATGGCTTGGCTTACTTGTAAAAAATCTAAACTTAGCATAGAGAACAAACTAATAATCTACAAAACAATAATAAAACCAATCTCGACCTATAGATTACCGCTATGGAGTATAGCAGTGAAAAGTCACATTGCCAAGCTCGAAGCTCAACAATCCATAACCCTACGCACAATTGTGACTGCTCTATGGTACGTCCGTAACGAAGAGATAAGGAAGAACTTAAATATTTCCATGATAGAAGAAAAAATAACCAATACAACTTGCAGATACAAAAGAAGAATTGATACGCGCATAAACCCAACGATAACTACAATCAATATTTCTCTTGAAGGCTCAAAAGAATCCACTCAAGCGACCAAGTCAAAAATTAAATCTAAATGAAATAAATGACAATAGCGATGCTATCTCATTGGAGAAATCGTTCACGTGCTATCTTTTTTCACTTATATAACAATTTACCAAACGTCTACGGACAAATTGTTAAGATGTATAGTATTAATAAAAAAAAACTTCTGATCTTTGAATCTAACATAGTTTTTATGAAATCCGTTAAATTTTTACTCGCTTTGTATTTATGACAAAAAAAGGAAAAAGTTTTATATTTGAAGGGCTTCTAGTACTCACCGAATCGAGTAAGAAATGTCTAATAACATGTATTCAAAATCAACTCTTTTTATGTAAATTCAATTTTATTATTTATAAACAATTGATATCGTAAGTTAGTCTCTTAGTAACATATCAAAGGTACACAAAGGAATTTGTTCAGAAATGTACTATTTCAAGGAATATTTTAAAGTGTATGGTAATCCATGATTTTTAGATGTCAGAAATGTATAACAATACAAAGAAAACATATCGAATATCTATGATTTGAAAGTATTAGGTCGTCAGGTTAAAACATCAGATTACTTTTACAATTGTATTACTTAAAGACGCATTTATTACTTAATTCCTTAACCTACAAAAACGGACGCAGTCCGTAGTAGAATGATCGGACCAAACGTAAATATACAGGCATAGCCGATAATAGGATGATCGGATTTTTTAGAGATTGATAATAATTTTTTGATATATCTGTGACAATTATTACATCAGGTTGTTATTACCTATCAAATATCCTTCATAATTAAACCAGTTATGTCTTATACACATTACGAGGTCTGTTCAAAAAGTATCGCGAATTTTGAATTCCCGCGGGTTACGTATATTCGATTTTCAATTTTTTTTGTTGCGGTATGCTGGTACTCATGTCCTTCACTTATGGTGACAAGTTCGGCCACTTCGAATGTTCAATTAATTGTTGACAGTTATTTTGCTTGGACGTGTTTTGGCTCGTCTTCGATTTTTGCTTAATTTTCGGCTTTTGCATCATGATAACACCCCTACTCACACATCGTTGCTTGTTCGCGAATTTGTGGCCAAAAACAACACAATAATGATGCCGCAGTGTGCAAAATGTGAAAAAAATCTGGGTGAGACAAATATCTTCCGGACTCCCCTTGTAAGACATTTGACGTATCCAAAACAAAGATATTGCAGATATCAATGTTAGATTAATCACCTTGTATAGAATATATTGCATATGCATATATATGTGACTTATAAATTTTTTTATTTGACATTTTCTTTTTCCCATTTCCAAATTAGCATCGAACTAATCATATGACATAATTCATCGTTAATTTTATACCTATTGGTCACCACGATATCTTTTATAAGTTTGACTAATTGTAAGTAACTTTTTTTTGCCATCAGTTCATTGAACCGTAAAAAAAAGGAAAACAAATTCAATGAAGTAGAAGTTGAATCAGAAAGTTTTTCCTTTAAAAATTAATCACATGAAACTGAACATAATAGCACTGACGGTCTAAAAGTTTCGTACGGTTTCATTTAAATTTCTTCCCCTTTATCATTATTCTTCTAACACAACCTATTCGAACTTTCTACTCTGCAAGAAAATTATTTGGTTCAAATGGAACAAGAGAAAGATAATGAGTGGAAACGATTAAGTTAGGCGCATGTCTATAATTTGAAAATTAGCTTTCGTGGAAAACTTTTTTTCTATATCCTTCTCTTTTCATTTCTCTCTCTTTCTAATGTTGTCTTTGTTTCTACCTCCTCTTCTAATTCTCTTCCTTCGGTTATTTTACTACGATCAATGACTATTTGTAAAAAGCTTCTATCACAGTTTTTCACCAGTCTTTAACAACCTTCCTTCAAAAGAACAATACAGATTTTATCATGAAAGTAAGATACAAAAATTTATTATTTTTTTTTATCTTAAAGACAAGTATTTAAATAAGAAATTTTGGTACTAAAAATAAATTTAGGTTTTAATATTTGTAGATTTAATTTGTTAGATTTGCTTAAAAAAATCTCTCGGTAACCAATTAATCAATAATCTTTTTGTAAAAATTTATTTTGATAATTTTCTTGATTTATAAACTTTCTCATTTCATACACCTAGGTAAATATATTTCTACCTATTAGGTGTAGCAATTAATTTTCGGCAATAATATTAAATTAATTGCATTAAAATCACCATCAGTGATAGTGACATTTTTTTGAAGATTTTAGCAGTTTCCTAAAAGATTGACCCAAGTCTTCCAAAATAATGAAGATTATTTCGAGGAATAACGGATATATGATTAGAACTATCTAATTAACACATAATATTTATTATTTCTACATATATTATGGTTTATTTTTTTAATAAGTAATTGCTAAGCCTATTTGTTAATTTTTTATTAAATTTGTTAAAAATAAGAATTCTTTTGCTAATTATTTTTTTATCCCTATATATCTAAAGATCATAAGATTATTTTAAAAATTATTTTTTTTGTTTTCATTTGTTGAAATTTTATTTTGTATAGATATAAACAAATGAAAAATTGTTTTTGTAATCATTACGAAAAAAAATATTCAGTAAAATAAATATTTTACCACCTTTTAATTACATAGATTCTAGTCATTATTATTATTATTTTTAAGAAAAAATAATATTATATATACATATGTACATATATTATTAAATGATAATTTATTATAATTATTTATAATGATTAATAATATTATTATACTTTCCTTAAATTATAGAAAGATATGAAGCATACGGAAGACTTATTTATTCTCTGCGAACGAATCTTTTCAATCGGTGGCGTATGGTCGTCAAAAAATAACTCATCATACATCAAATTTACAATTTATTGTGCGTACTATGTATCATTTCTTGTGTTGTCTTATGCCGACCTCTTCGAAATCATTGGCAATCTCCATTTGATAGTAATGAATATGGTAGAAACAATAGTTTACACGATCACATTCATGATGATACTCGTGATACGTTTTAGCAGTATATTAAGAGAAATCATTGAGATAACGAAAAAAAATATTAGGGAGTATCGTTTTGAAAATAATGATGAGAAAATAATTTACAACACTTATCATTATGTGTCGAAAATATTCTTTAAAGTTTCGAATATTGGTATGATTATCACCGTGACGTTATCATACATCAGACCTTTGATGAATTTTGCTACCAATTCAGGTAAATATCAATTCATATATTCGGTTAATATTTTTATTTTAAATGTTTTTTTATAAAGGCGAGAAAATAAGGGACACAAACTACAATATTTTCTAAACTAATAATTCATTTCTTAAATTAAAAAAAACATTTCTAAATTAAAAAAACACGGGTGTGTATATTCTAGATACGCATTTTTTTTTAATGAAAAATTTTTTAAATTTATTATACATGGGTCAGTATTAATTTTTTAAAATTTGCCTGCAAAATTCACACTCATAGAAAATTAATTATATATGTATATAATCAGGTTTTTATTGCACAACTTACAAAGTTTTTTACAATGTCTTATCATTACTTTACTTATATTTTTTCTCACATTTTTGGGTTATGCTCAACTCACCCCTCCTCTACAAATATTTATCAACAATCTTAAAATCAAACTATCTATAACTATAATTAATTAAATCTCACTCGTATTCGTCTTCGCCTTCCCTCCCATTTTCCTCTGTCCTTCTCCTTTTACACAGCTCCTCAACTTCTCTGAAAAATTCACATATCCCAAACTGAATCTTACCGCTTAACATGTTTATTAATTCCCTTCCTCTATTCCATCCATCCATTCCTCTACCTCCTTCCTTTTCTTCTCGGAAACCAATTCTCTTCCTATTTCGCAAGTTATCAAATGCTCCAACGTTTCTACTCGCTCTTTGCATAACCTACATTTCTACATTCTTTCCTGCCTTTCCTATGTTGCCACATCTTAACCTTACCCAAACTTCCTTGATTCCTCCCCTCACTCCTTCTTCTGACCAATACTTCCATAGCATTTCATCGTTTTCTATTAAATGTTTGTACATACTATTATATGTTGACTTTCTTATTTTTTCCTTTTCTTCCCTTAGGCTTCTCTTTTTCAATTCTTCTAATTCCTCTTTTATCTTTTCCTCTATCCTCACATCTTCTCTTCTTTCTCTTATCATCTCTATCATTTCCTCAATACCCATTTTCGTCAACACTTTAATTAAATTCTCCCCCCATTTTGAGGGCTTACCGTTCGTTATCGCTCTTATTTCCTCCACATGTATATTTTTGGCCACCTTGATTCCTCCATTTTTAACATCTCCTTGATATATCTTAACGCTCTTTCTCTAATCCGAAATTCCATCGTTGGGATTCCCAAATCTCTTCTCCATATGTAATTTGGCGTTGTCCTTCTCACTCCTAATGTTATTTTGCAGTATCTGCTCTGTATCCTTTCGAATATCTTTATTTCTTCCAACGCCCATATCTCTACTCTATAAATTATTCCTGCTTTCACTATTGAATCCAGAAGGTATAGCCTATCCTCCATAACATTACTCCCTGCCCTTTTCCATATCCCCCATACCATATTCGCCGCTTTTTGCGCTATCCCTGTTGCTTTTCTCCCATGCATCCAAACCGAATTTTTACTTGTAAACCAATATCCTAAGTATTTAAATTCCTTTCCTACCTCCACTTTTGTCCTATTAATCTCCCATTCCTTCCCTTAACCTTTCCTCCGTTTCTGAATATCATGATCTTTGTTTTCTTTGCGTTTTCTCTCATTTTATTTTCCTTTGCCGATTTTTCTAAATCCTTTAATATGCTTTTGAACCCTTTCGCTGTCCCCGCCAGTGCCGCAACGTCATCTGCATATTTTATTGCAAATATTTTTTCTTTCCTTATTACCGCTCCTCCCTTATTCTTCACAATCCATCTTTTCTCCAGATCATTTACTGTACAGATCGAACAAGGCTGCGCTTAACAGCCTTGCCGCACGCCCTGTTCTGTTCTACAGCTTTCTGTGATTTTCCCCTGAGTCTGTATTTCCGCTATTGTTTCCTTATATATCTCTTTTATTGTTTCTAGCATTCTACCTTCTATTCCTTTTTCCTTTAATTTTACTATCATCCTTTCTCTGTGTTCACCCTATCGAATGCTGCTTTAAAATCAATGAATCAGTTTCCCACCCTTTGATTTCAATTTATTATTTATTATTGCATTTAATGTGAATATCTGATCTCTAGTTCCTCTTCCCTTTCTAAATCCTGCCTGACTTTCCTTCAGCTTTTTATGCTTTTCTATCCAAACACTTAATCTTTCCGTCATCATCTTTGTTAACACCTAGTAACAATAACCATACCCCTCTATAATTTTCTGACTTGTCCCTATCCCCATCCTTAAAGATTGGCACAATCCTTGCTGTTTCCCATCCTTTGGCAATGTCTCCATGCAACCAGATTTTCATAAAAAATTAATTAATTTTCTATATATCCTTATATATAACAATTAATATATTAATATACCAAAAATAATAAAAATAAATTAGTTATTTATTTTGATTATTTATTTATGTATTTATTAAAAATAATAATTTTGTAATATATGAGAATTGCCAACGATAAGCAAAAACCAATTTTGCTACTTATGTGGATATATAGAAAATTAATATAGCAAAAATAATCCAAAAATATAATAAATTATTTATTTATTAAATTTAGTATTACTTATTACCTGATTTATTATTATTTATATTCAATTATTTATTAAATAATAAAGTAATCATTTATAAAAATAATGTAAACAAATAATACATACTTCAGTTAACCTGAATATGATATAAAAATACTTTAAGGAGGTATTCTGGTCTAGAGACATAAATTTTAGGTCATTTTTGGAGTGCTGTAAAAAAAAAACAATCAACATTTTCACTATCCATTTTTTTATACATTATTTATTAACATTAGAAGAATACAAAAAAAAATTAAAAAGTCAAAAAAATCCAAAATCCTGTTAATTATCAGCT